>NC_089743.1:35193976-35223976 GCF_040412425.1 Macrobrachium rosenbergii
AGCTTTATCACGAATATATTCATTATGTTGGTGGCTCCTAGAGAGAGAGAGAGAGAGAGAGAGAGAGAGAGAGAGAGAGAGAGAGAGAGAGAGAGAGAGAGAGAGAGAAATTAAACATGAAAGGCTTTAAGAAGTTACAGTCTCCGTCTGTCACAGAAATTTCTTTCAATGCCAAACAATTATACTATCATATAACTATCATATTATTATTTTAATTATTTAATATATTTATTTTGCATTAGGTATTTGCGTTTTGTTAAGAGAAAATAACTTTTTTTTGCCTATACTTTAATAGAATCGATTTATTAGCGCAAATAAGGTAGACAATGACCCTTCTTGTATTGTAATTTAGAATTAGTATTTTTACATTGGTCCTCATTCCCAAATCATGTCATCAACTGATGTTTTTAAATAGATCTGTTTTTGGTATTATTATTATTATTATTATTATTATTATTATTATTATTATTATTGTTCTAAAGGGTCCACAACAATCTTCTTCGTTTAACGTGCTTTTTCCCATTTTTCATATGGGGTAAGCACGATGCCTTTTTTTTTTGAAGGACTTTGATTTGGCGTTGGGGTAGGCCGTAGCCTCGATCGGCTGCCCTGCCTGAAATCGCTTAGACCCCGGTAGCACATGTGTATATGTATCGTACCAAATCCCCAGCTCCCTTTCTCCCAGCAGCGAGGAGACTTGAGCAACCGGTTAGGCCGACAGTTCGAGACGTGTGAGGTGCCTGTTATGTTTTTTAGAAGATGTTGGAGTGGCTTTGTTTGTGTGTGTATTAGTCTGTAACGCCCATTTGCTTTCAGCCAACCTATCCGTTGATTACATACATAATCCTGGGGTGTCTACACGAATAGCAAAGTGTCCGCCTCTCTGACCAGTCGGCTGCGGATTTGAACCCGCACCACACACTTCTATGAAGTCCGAGGCTGCTGCTCTACCGACTGAGCCATCGAGGCTCTAAAGGGTCCACAACAACATAATTGTTTAAGGCTCAAGCCCTTGACACTTATATTATTGTGGACTCTTTAGAACATTTATGAACTCTCGTGATAGAGAGTTTTTCTCCCAAATAACATTATTATTATTATTATTATTATTATTATTATTATTATTATTCTTCAGAAGACATAGCCCTATTCATATGGAACAAGCCCACAAAAGGGGCCATTGACTTGAAATTCAAACCTCCAAAGAATGTGGTGTCCATTATTATTATTATTATTATTATTATTATTATTATTATTATTATTATTTTTCAGAAGATATAGCCCTATTCATATGGAATAAGCCCACAGGGCCATTGACTTGAAATAAGCTTTTAAAGAATATGGAATCCAGTATTATTATTATTATTATTATTATTATTATTATTATTATTATTATTATTATTATTCAGAAAATGAACCCTATTCATATGGTACAAGCCCACAAAAGGGGCAACTGACTTGAAACTGAAGCTTCCAAAGAATATGGTGTTCACTTGAAAGAAATAACAGAAAGTAATAGTGATACAGAAACAAGAGATCAGCTATTAAAAAAAATTAAATTAATAAATAGATAAAAAAATTGTACATAAATTATTATCATAGCTAAGGAAAATGGAAGAAAATGAACAAGAAGATAAATTATTAGATAAATAAATAAATAGATAAGAAATGTATTTTTGTTTTCTATTTTCAGCAAACTATATCCCAGTGGCAGAAACTCTTCTGGCTGTGTGTTCCCATATACGTCCTGCCTGAGATCTTCTTCTTGATTTTTGTGTCAGGTTCGGTTCAGGATTGGAACTACGCCAGTATTTCACAGTCTGAGACTGAAATTAATATCGGTGACACTCAGGTGGATGACAAAGGCCTGAACAATGCTCAGATGGATGAGAAAAGTCCCAAAAATGTTCAGATGGAGGAAAAAGGTCTGAACAATGTTCAGATGGGCGAGAACAGTCTCAGAAATGTTCAGATGGATGAGGAAATTCTCAGTGACTCTCAGGTGGGTGACAAAAGCTTTGGCAATGTTCAGATGGATGAGAAAAGTCTCAATAATGTTCAGATGGATGAAAAAAGCCTGAAAAATATTCAGATGGAGGAGAAAAGTCCGAACAATGTTCAGATGGATGAGAAAAGTCCCAAAAATGTTCAGATGGAGGAAAAAGGTCTGAACAATGTTCAGATGGGCGAGAACAGTCTCAGAAATGTTCAGATGGATGAGGAAATTCTCAGTGACTCTCAGGTGGGTGACAAGAGCTTTGGCAATGTTCAGATGGATGAGAAAAGTCGCAATAATGTTCAGATGTCTGAAAAAAGCCTGAAAAATATTCAAATGGAGGAGAAAAGTCCGAGCAATGTTCAGATGGATGATAAAAATCTATGCAATGTTCAAATGGATAATAACAAGGGTGTCAGTCAGTAATGATCAGATGGATGACTGTTTAATACAAATGTTATTTGCATTTACTTCATTTTTTACTAATAATAAAGAATAAATAAAGACATTTAATAATTCGATATTTGAATGCTGCTGAAGAAAAGTTTTTTAATAAGTAAATCTATAAGTTTCATACAATAAAGTCTTACGAATGACAGAAAACTTGTTTTATTTTTGTTAGCAAGTCTGACTACTCATAAGGACAAAAATTACCTTGTCACCTATGTTTGGTCAAGAGTAATTTAGTTTCTTAAGTGCAGTAGACCACATTCAATTAACAGTAATATCTTGAAAAGGAAGAAGGTGCTTTGCGTTCCAGTTTCATCTCTGGAAAGTTGCATGCGGACACTGTACAGGGCTGAAGCTTTTAATTAAAATCTCTTGAAAGATTTTTAATTACAATTAAATATAAACATATACACGTATGTATATGTATTCATACATATACATACATACATACATATATATACATATGTATATATATGTATGTATGTATGTATATATATATATATATATATATATATATATATATATATATATATATATATATATATATATATATATATATATATATATATATATATATATGTGTGTGTGTGTGATTAATCTTAACTCTGTAAGAAAGCAAGACATGAAAACCAGAATGAGCAGTTACCATAAAAACATACCAGCGAAGTATGAGCAAGTTTAGAAACTGTAATATAAGATAAATAAATAAACATTTCTGAAGCGACAATGCTTCCCAGTTGGGTCTTGAAAACGACAAATAATTCAGAAGTTTCTCTCTCTCTCTCTCTCTCTCTACACTTTGTGTCTCTCTCTTCTCTCTCTCAACACTGTTTCTCTTTCGCCCTTCTCTCTCTCTCTTCTTTTTCTTCTCTATTTCTTTCTTTACACTCTGTTTCTCTTTCTCCCTTCTCTCTGTCTGTCTGTGTCACTCTTTTCTCTCTCTAGCTCTGTCTCTCTTACTGTACTCTCTCTATCTTCTTTTTCTCGTCTCTTTCTCTCTCTCTACCGCTGTTTATCTTTCTCCCTTCTCTGTCTCTCTTCTTTTTCTTCTCTCTCTACACTCTATTTATCTTTCTCCATTCTCTCTCTCTGCACTCTTTCTCTCTCTCTCTCTCTCTCTCTCTGCACTCTTTCTCTCTCTCTCTCTCTGCACTCTTTCTCTCTCTCTCTCTCTGCACTCTTTCTCTCTCTCTCTCTCTCTCTCTCTCTCTCTCTCTCTCTCTGCACTCTCTCTCTCTCTCTCCAAACGAGTAATTTCCCACACGAGAATTATCGTCTTTTATTCTCGGAAAGGCAACATTTTCATTCAGTAATGTATTCATGAAACCAATTACGTGGAATATGCAAAGAGTCGCATTTGGGCAATGCTGCAAAGGACGAGGGACCTTCTCTCCCCCTCCCTTCACTCTCCCTTCTCACTTCTCTTCCCACCCGTTTTTCCTTCCTCCCTGATTCTTTCCCCCCCCTCACTCTCTGAGGGGGAAGAGAAAATAAAAAATAAACTTTACGTGAGACGTAAAGGAGAACTTTTCTTTTTTCTGGGCTAAACTTGATCGAAATTAGATTAAAAGTTGACAGGATACTTGCTGAGAGAGAGAGAGAGAGAGAGAGAGAGAGAGAGAGAGAGAGAGAGAGAGAGAGAGAGAGAGAGAGAGAGAGAATATATATATATATATATATATATATATATATATATATATATATATATATATATATATATATATAGAGAGAGAGAGAGAGAGAGAGAGAGAGAGAGAGAGAGAGAGAGAGACTGGCCTTGGTAGGTAATAGTTTCAGGGGAAAGACGAAGGCTGAAACGGAACTGAAATCTTTGTAGTGGAATTGGAACAAATATAGTCGAAGGCCATCTCTCCCTCTCTCTCTGGTGTGAAGAAGCATGGCGGGAATGAATAACAGAGTTCAAAGGCGTTTTTAAACCGCTGTTGATCAAAAGCGGGGAAACTGGTTATTGTAAAGGGTGGTTGGTTAATCAAAGTCAGAAGGGTGGACAGAGAGATGAAAGATGCCGTCTCATTTCAGCTACAAAGAGAGAGAGAGAGAGAGAGAGAGAGAGAGAGAGAGAGAGAGAGAGAGAGAGAATACTCTCCCTCTTATCCCCATTACAATAAATGCTTAAATTATATTTCCTTGATTATTTTTGCCATTTTTATAATTATATTTTGTCAGTGTTACTAAAGATCGTATTGCCATTTCAATCGTCATGAAGAGAGAGAGAGAGAGAGAGAGAGAGAGAGAGAGAGAGAGAGAGAGAGAGAGTACTCTTCAGTATGACCGTATAACATTTAAATGTCTAAATTGCATTAACTTCGTTATTGTTGCCTTTTTGACAAATCCAATTTAATCTGAGTTACTAATGTTCTTGTTAAAGAACATACAATGTATACTACAGAGATTACCGTACACTAATAAGAAGTACAAAATGCGCCGGCATTTTTTCGCAGCAATCGAGTTTTCTGTACAGCCGCTAAAGCATATAATCAGGGCCACCGACAATAGATCTATCTTTCGGTGATCTGTAGAACCACTTAGGCTGAGGGTTGCCGTTTGCGTGTATTTGCTTTCATGGTATACATCTGGAGCGTTTCTCTGTGTATTCTTCTAGAAAGGCTTCCCAGGACTTATCTGTGTCTGTGTTCTTGTCGTACTCAAGATTTTTAACGTACTCTTTTAGTTTTTTTTAGATCTCCTGGACGGTAGTCTAATCTCTTCAGTATCTTCTTTTCTTTTTCATGGCGAATATTAATATGAAATGTAATAATTCTATGGTCGCTTTTGCCTACATTTGCACCTACTGAAAGGTCAGACACCAGGTTTTCTTCTGTTGATAGGACGATGTCCAGTATGTTGTTTCCTCTAGTAGGTTTGTCAACCCATTGGTGGAGGAATTCATTTTTGATAAGTTCTAAAAAAGTCTCTCTCCTTCTACGTTTGATGTGGAGGTCATAGTGTCCCAGTGTACTGCTGCATTGAAATCTCCCATTATTATGCAGAGTTTGTTGTTTATTTCTTGTCCTAGTAATGCATACAGCTCCTCGTCGGACATTTGTGGTTCGTGGGGAGGTCTGTACACTAGCATTAGAGTCAGGTTCTTCCCTAAACTGCTTATATTGATGCCAATTACTTCTTGAGTGGTTGTAATTTTACACTCTATTGGATTGAGGTGGTCGTTGACATATAATGCCTCCACCTTTTTTTTGGGTCTATCTTTTTCGAACAATTCATATCCTGCTATTTGGTACTCTCCTACAAAGTCTCTTGTTGCCTCTTGTATCCATGTTGCTGTGATACGTATTATGCCTAATTTTTCACTTGCTACCAATGCTCTGAAGAGATCTACTTTGTTCTGAATAGATTGTGCATTAAACTGCGCCACTCTGAGGGACTTTTCTATCTTCTCTTTTGTCCTCGGTGGCTTTATTCGTTTCCCTTGTTTTCACTGTTTCCTGCAGTGCTATTACTAACCAAATTCTGGAAGTTTTCCGGCTTCTTCCCTTGAGTGTTCAGTTCACTGAGGTGTTTCAAGGGGTTTTCGTTAAGAAGGTTCCTAGTAATTTTGCTCCTTCCAAATTCAAGTGAATTCCATGTTTTTAGTTCTTTGTTGGGCGAGTGGGTTCCGTTCTCAGCTAGTACTCTGCTGGATGCGAGTGCGACTCTCCGACCGGCCAACGAAGAATAAGAGGAATTTACTTCTGGTGATAGAAATTCATTTCTGTTTATAATGTGGTTGGGATTCCACAGTAAGCTGTAGGTCCCGTTCCTAGGTAACCAATAGGTTCTTAGCCACGTAAAATAAATCTAATCCTTCGGGCCAGCCCTAGGAGAGCTGTTAATCAGCTCAGTGGTCTGGTTAAACCAAGCTATACTTTTCACTTTTTCCATGTTTTTTTATATAGTTTTTTATTCCCTACAAATCTGTCCCAAAAGTTGAAAACCTAACACTTTTCTTGGCATATTCGCTCCAGTCTGTCATTGATTCCAACTTGCCTTACTGAGGGAGTAGTGGCTTATACTGGTTCTAGGCAGTAGTCCTACAAGAATGCCACTATCAGTTTTCTCACGGATGTTTTCTACAACATTCCTTAGGTCAGTTACAAGACCTTCTGTCTGGCCAGTTCTTCCATCTTTTAGAAATAAGTAATTTCCTCCTCTGAGCACTATGACTGCACTTTTTCTACTTTTCACTTTGATTTTCTTCACTACCTCGGTTATCTTCTTTGTTCCTACACCTGGGTAAGAATGAACTTTCCTCATATTTTTATTTTTCACCACAAAATTTGACCCCTGATCTTTTACCAACGAGGCTCCAATTAAGGTTGTTTCCTCTTCTGATTCTGAGAGCACAGTAAATCTATTTGATGTGTTTATTCCTTTTGGCGGACAATTATGTTTCCTGGTTGCTATCACTCTTCTACCAACATTTCTCTTGAATTCATAATTTTTTTTTGCTTTTAAGTTCCTTTCTTTGTATCTAGTCTGGTGTTTGTTTCTGTTTCATTTCTGGTTCTGGTCTTAACTAATTGTGTTCTAATCTCCACTATACTCTTTCCATTTTCTACTACGTCGTTGTTCATTTCCTGTTTCTATCTCCTAAGGTCTATCACTTCTCTTCTTAGGTCTCTAATTTCCTTTTCCATCCAGTCTTCTCTTCTCTTCCTTCGAGTTTATCCTTTGTCAGCTCCTTTAGTTCCTTTGATATTTCTTCTACTTCCCTCCTCCTGAGACTACCTAGCTCTGATGCGCATGCCACTTTGTAGTCTACACACCACTTGTTTACACTGCATTTCGCACGTGTGCTTAAGTTTGATCTTTTCTTGGGTCATCTCTGTTTGTGTCTTCATTTCAGCATTTCTGTCTGAGCTTTAATTCAACATTCTTTCTAATGTGACCAGTTGAAAAGGAAAAAAGGCAGGTGGTTGAGTACTCCCACATCCTCTGCATCCACTTATCAATGGACTGTTTTCCATAGTCCGTCGCCTGGATGCCAGTTTTTGCTGTAACACTAACATACGGTCTCCCTGTTGTTAGATGATCCAAAACATGTCGCAGCTCCCAACTGAGCAACACAAATTGCCCAAGCAAATGATTTTTCGCCAGGAGTAAACAGTAGCATCCCTTAAATTACTAAATATCCAACAGCCATGAAGAGCCAGTATCCTATTACCTTACTGCTTCTCCTCCAACCATGAAAATAGCAAATAATGGCCACAATGGACACACCAGGACACCCCACGGGTAGGAAGATCCAGAATCAATGGCACAGAAGCTCATCTGGGGTTTTTAGTTGGCTAGGACTCCAACAGGGCACAAAAACTCTGCAACCTCAGAGCAGCTTAGCCTTCACTCACAGGCTAGTGGTTGTAGGGGTGGTCATTCATTACAAGAAGGAGTGAGCTTCACGGGACACAATAGCAACACTCCATTTCTGCATCCCCAGTTGCCCCAGCATCCCTCTAATCCTGGTCTTTAGAAACCTGCAAGCTTCTTCCCTGCATTGTTGAAAGAGGTTCCAAAGCCTCTGTTCTGATGCATGAGGCAGCTTTTTACAACGCTTCTTACACTAATCTATATATATATATATATAAAATATATATATATCATATATATATATATATATATATATATATATATATATATAAATATATATATATAACGACCATATATAAAGCGATACTAACAGACCTCATTCAAACTGGATGATCTTGCAGGAGCACCGCGATTGGAAAAGCTGTTATTGCTTTCTAGGGCAAACAGTCCTGTTTGTCCTGCCGGAAACCATCCATCTAGTGGACTCTTTTGAATAAAATCTCTATCCAGACATTAATCCAGTTTGAATGAGGTCCTGTTAGTAACTTGCCAGCAATATACAGAACAATTGTGGGTGTTGCTTGTATAATGGGATATCATATATATATTCGTTCATAAATATCCTCGATGGTTCTCACAATCACATGATATATATATATATATATATATAATATATATATATATATATATATATACATATATACATACATATTATATATATATATCTTTATCACATGCACAATTGTTGTAATTTTAAAACTGACCTCTTGCTAGATCAATGGGGGTATACTAGGATGATGTGCAACTAACCTTAAAACCACAAAAATCTATTTTCTGGCCTTGGGGACAGCTAAAAAATACAAACAACAAAAAATATGCCTGAAGGCCTCCTTGAAGGGGGAAGTGATTAGATATACTCTGGGGTTTAACTTAATTCATTATGTTTACAAAAGAAACACATCAGAAGAATGGTAGCGTAATTTCTGGAGTAATGAGGCGTTCAAATACAAAAATCTTGCCTGCTTCAAAGTTGTTGAAACAAGTAAGGAGGGTCACTAAGTCACACATGATACTCAAGTCCACAGTGAAAACTCTAATCTGTAATCAAGACACTTACAGTTAGTCAACCAGCTCTAGCACTGCAATGAAGGAATCGAGGAATCGCACAGATGATGCCTAAACTGAACTTGATTCCCCTGACTCGGACATCAAACGATTACGTTACTCTACTCGTAACTGCTTTGCAAATTAGACAGCACAAAATATAAAGCAATACAGGTCTCACTGTAATTGTATCGCACTATGAAAGGAAAGGAACTCAGTTGGAGAATAACAGGGAACGTGGCAGACGAAAAACCTTAAATCCTGGTGCTTCACCTTTTCTTTAGGGGCTGAAGTTCTTCCTATGAGGGCCAGCGAAGGAGCGAATTAATTCACATCAAAAGTTACCTTTTACTGCCAGCCACGTGTCTGGAATAGGCAGTGGATAGAGGAAGGAATGGAGCTCTGGAGTCCGTGGCGCCGCCGACAATTCTGAGGAAGTGTCTCGCTCTGCCCACGTGGGAACTGCAGGTAGCGTGGTTTCAAATTCAAAATGGTGGAACGCACGTGGTCCGCCCACCAGCTGGCCTGCCTCGGGCGACGATTAGCTCTTGGCAGGGGTCCGCACCTGGAATTAAGGGATTTTCGGCTGCACTTTGGACAAGAAAGGGGTTTAAAGGGGTTTCCCCAAAAAAGGCAGTGGTGAGAGGTTTTAGGGGCGAATTTCTTACACTGAATCATACTAAATTTGCCTTATTTAATTACTTAGTCCTTTTACTTAAATTTAATGCAAAAACGTGGCGTAGGAGGAATATTCTTAATAATATATATACATACACATATATACACATACATATACATACAAATATATATATTATTTTTTTTACTTTTTTATTTTATATTTTTACACCTTTTTTTTTGTTTTTTTTTTATTATTTAGATGTAACAGGAGGAAAAACTCGCAGTTACAAGATGAAATAATCAGTGAGAGAGGGGAATGGCAAGGTGGTAGAAAGGCGGTTAGAATGGATGTAAAGTACAAGGTTTAAAAGAGGTCGCAGCTCGGGGCTGAAAGGAAGATGCAAAATCCCTTAAGTACTGCCTGTTGTGCACCGCAGAAGGTACACTGCAGGCATTACTCCTGAGAGAGAGAGAGAGAGAGAGAGAGAGAGAGAGAGAGAGAGAGAGATCTTTCCCTCTCTCTTCTTCTTCCGTTACTCTGATTAACTGAGAGAAGAGAGAGAGAGAGAGAGAGAGAGAGAGAGAGAGAGAGAGAGAGAGAGAGATCGCTGTACCAGCATTGAAGGCTCAATCGAAAGAGTAATGATGTTAGCGTGGATAAAGCCTTCACGAACGAGGAAGGGGAGAAATGAAGAGCAAAGGATTGCCGATAATTGGAAGAATAGCAGAGGTAATGAAGCGATGATGAAAGAAGTTTGGGTTGAGACTGAGAGAGAGAGAGAGAGAGAGAGAGAGAGAGAGAGAAAAGAGAGAGAGAGAGAGAGAGAGAGATCAGACAGAAGATAACTTCTGTAGGGAGACAGACAGAGGAAGAGGGATAACTGGATTGAGAGACAGAAAGAGATATATATATATATATATATATAAATATATATATATATATATATATATATATATATATATATATATATATATATATATGTAGAATCTATCTTGGTCACTTTTACCAAACACATATGTAATTCTAATGGCCTCAATGCCCTCTTAAGAGGGCAGTGGCTATTAGAATTACATATATATATATATATATATATATATATATATATATATATATATATATATATATAATGTTAATCATAATTATTAAAGTTGAACATTCTCTTGCAATATCAAACACACAAACATCCGAAATCCTTTGTACCGCAAGGTAACACATTTAGCTCTTGAACTTACGCCATTTTAGCATCGATTATGATATTAGAATACTCGTATATAATCTCATCTATTAAAGGACAACCCTGTCCTCTTTAGCCGAGACCTTTGAATGTGAAAAGTGAATATTATACCTAAATATAACACCTTTCACGATTTTAGTGTTGAATAATGAATAATCTTGTTAGTTTTCTGCAAAAGAAAACAACTATTGTCTGTCCGTCCGCACTTTCTCTGTCCGCCCTCAGATCTTCAAAACTACTGAGGCTAGAGAGCTGCAAATTGGTATGTTGGTCATCCACCTTCCAGTCAACAAACATAACAAATTGTAGCCCTCTAGCCTCAGCAGTTTTTATTTTATTGAAGGTTAGTGTTAGCCATGATCGTGCGTCTGGCACCGCTATAGGTGCCATCAACACAGGCCACCACCGGGCAGTGGCCGAAAGTTTCAAGGTCCAGGGCTGAGAATTTCATGGGCCATGACCGAGAATTTCATACAGCTGTACAGAAAACTCGATTGCTCCGAAGAAACTTCGACGCATTTTTTACTTGTTTTATGAATTATCTTGCCTTAGAGGACTGGGTTGCGTGGAGCCTGGGGGGAACCTGTCGCTCTGACATTTGAAATCCCTGTCAAGTGAATTATGCCGAGATATAAATAAACGTCTCCTTCTTCATTTTGCATATGAAAATGTGAAACTTTTTGGCCGCCACAATGCACTGACCTTCACTTAGCTACCGGATGTTTCCAGTTTTAGCTAAGGGAGTCAGAAAGTGATGACCTTTAATTTGGGGGCGGGGACGGGAGTGGGGCGGACAGCTTGCTTGACATGACTGTTTTTGTGGTTATTATATGCACATTAGGAATAATAAGTGAAGGTTTTTCACTCCCAGATTCTCGAAGACTCCTACCAGTTAGGTTGTTGATGTAGCAAGGAATTAAAGAGGCTCTCTTTCTCTCTCGCTCTCTCTTACCTTAGATGTAGACCAAAGAGGATTATATATGTGTATATATATATATATATATATATATATATATATATATATATATCATATATCTGATATATATATATATATATATATATATATATATATATATATCATATATATAATATATATATATATATATATATATATATTTATATATACATATATATGTGTATATATATATATATATATATATATATATATATATATATATATATATATATTTATATATATATATATATCATATATAATGCATTAAAAATCCTCTCTCTCTGTTTCTCTGTAATAATAAAATCCATGTTATTTTTATTACTAAGTGAATATCCTTAAGAAGTTATTCTTACGGAGAGAGAGAGAGAGAGAGAGAGAGAGAGAGAGAGAGAGAGAGAGAGAGAGAGAGAAATATCTCCTTTTCTTTATCACGGAATTCTGTTTTAAAACAAAGTCACAGGAAAATCACCTCATAGATTTCATATAAACCTGACAGAATAGTAATAATGGCATTACTACCCTACTACAATTCTTCATTTTAATAATTTATTTACATTTTTTCTATTTATTTGTTAATTTTAATATATTTTCGCTTTCAAATAAGTGATTTCTTCTTCCTGTATTTCCCAATACCTTCGTTTATTGTTTTCTAATGAACACCATACTCTTTGGATGCTTTGAATTTCAAGTCAATGGCCCCTGTAGGCTTTCCAATAAGAATAAGGTTAATAATAATAAAAATAATAGTAAACTCATCACCATAAATATAAAGAAGACGAACGCGCCCTCAAGAACATCATCGAGAATAATGCCAGCCCCGTTGACTCCAACAAGAATACTCATCTGGTTACTCATTACAAGAGCAAAACGTTGAGCAGCCTGGTAATGCGTAACAATCCAGCCCCACCTCAACAGGACCCCTTGAAGAAAACCAACGTGGTATACCGGTACTCAAGCCCCGTCCGAGGATGCCTCGGTTCTTACATCGGTATGACCACCATGCGTTTCTCCAAGAGGATTTCCTGCCACGAACAAGAGGGAGCCATCTTTAACCATGCCAGGACCGCCCATAACCAGAGAATAGCAAGAAAAGATATAATCACGAACATGGAAATAATAATAATAATAATAATAATAATAATAATAATAATAATAATAATAATGACAGGAACACAGTCGAAAAGTTGTAGAAACTATTTTAAACTCTACGAATTTTGACATTTATCAAAGCAATTTTAAATCACATAGTTTTTGAATGGTATTGTCTTGAAAGTTTCGGTTTGTTTTGTTTTCCATTAGTAAGGATTGTGATCGTAACTGTTGTTCTCTCTCTTCTTATTCATGCATACACTTATAACGACCAAATCTAGCGACAATGTTGCCAAAGAAAATTGCAGACAGAGAGAGAGAGAGAGAGAGAGAGAGAGAGAGAGAGAGAGAGAGAGAGAGAGAGAGAGAGAGATCCAAGACCAATTTGTTCTATACATTTCTAACGACAAAGATTTTTTTATTTTTCCTTTGAAGTTCATAAATGTCTTTGGAGAGAGAGAGAGAGAGAGAGAGAGAGAGAGAGAGAGAGAGAGAGAGAGAGAGAGAGAGAGAGAGAGAGAATTGATGATGCATAAATTTTTCCCTTTGAGGGGACAAAGTTTGATTGTATTATGAGTTTTTGAGAATATGCTGATGAGAGCCTTCAGTAAAGATGTCTTATCTGAGCCTTATTATTATTATTATTATTATTGTTCAGATGAACCCTATTCATGTGGAACGTTATTATTATTATTTTTAATTTATTTTGGTCTATCACAGTCATCCTATTCGACTGGGTGGTTTTTGTAGTGTGGGGTTCCGGGTTGCATCCTGCCTCTTTAGGAGTCCATCACTTGTCTCACTATGTGCGCTGTTTCTAGCAGCACACTTTTCTGCATGAGTCCTGGAACTACTTTGGCATCTAGTTTTTCCAGATTCCTTTTCAGGGATCTTGGGATCGTGTCTAGTGTTCCTATGATTATGGGTACAATTTCCACTGGCATATTCCATGTCGTTCTTATTTCGATTTTCAGGTCTTGATACTTATCAATTTTTTCTCTTTCTTTCTCATCTACTCTGGTGCCCCATGGTATTGCCACACCAATGAGTGATACTTTCTTCTTGATTTGTCAATCAACGTCACGTCTGGTCTATTGGCACGCATCATCCTATCTGTTCTGATACCATAGTCCCATAGGATCTTTGCCAGATCGTTTTCTATCACTCCCTCATGTTGGTGTTCGTACCACTTATTACTGCAAGCTAGCTGGTGTTTCTTGCACAGGCTCCAGTGGAGGACTTTTGCTACTGAGTCATGCCTCTTTTTGTACTTGTTCTGTGCAAGCTCCGGACATTCGCTTGCTGTGTGGTTTATGGTCTCGTCTTTCATATTGCACTTCCTGCACATGGGTGAGATGTTATTTCCATCTACTGTTCTTTGGATATATCTGGTTCTTAGGGCCTGATCTTGTGCCACTGTTAGCATTCCTTCTGTTTCCTTCTTGAGTTCTCCCCTCTGTAGCCATTACCATGTTTCATCGCTGGCCAGTTCTATTGTCTGTCTCATGTACTGTCCGTGCATCGGTTTGTCGTGCCATTCCTCTGTTCTGTTTTTCGTTCTCCTGTCTCTGTATGTTTCTGGGACTTCATCTACTTTCATCAGTCCTTCTTCCCATGCACTCCTTAGCCAATCGTCTCCCCTGGTTTTCAGATACTGACGCAGTCCTCTATGCTTAGTAGCCCTCTCCCCACTTCCTTTCGTGTCATGTATATTCAGTCTGTATTTACTCTTGGGTGTAGTGCTTTGTGTATTGTCATGTGTTTTCTAGTTTTCTGGTCTATGCTGCGGAGTTCAGCCTTCGTCCCCTCCACTACTCCTGCGCTGTATCTGATTACTGGTACTGCCCATGCGTTTATGGCTTTCGTCATGTTTCCTGGCGTTGAGTTTTGACTTGAGTATCGCCTTAAGACTCTGCATATATTCTTTCCTGATCATGTCCTTCATCTCTTGGTGTTTTATATCCTCTCCTTCTACTATTCCAGGTATTTGTATCCTTTCTCATCTATGTGTTTGATGGTATTCCCATCTGGTAGCTTTATCCCTTCAGTCCTTGTTACTTTGCCTTTTTGTATGTTGACCAAGGCGCATTTTTCTATTCCAAACTCCATTCTGATGTCCCCAGATACAATCCTTACAGTCTGGATTAGGGTATCTATTTCCTTGATGCTCTTACCATACAGTTTGATGTCATCCATGAACTTCAGATGGTTAATTCTGTTGCCTCCTTTCTTGAGTTGGTACCCAGCATCCATCTTCTGCAGTATTTTTGTCATGGGAATCATGGCTACTACGAAGAGTAGTGGGGACAGTGAGTCGCCTTGAAAGATCCCTCTCCTGATGTTAACCTCTGCTAGCCTTATCCTAGAGCTTGTAAGTACTGTATTCCAGTTGCGCATTATATTTTTAAGGAAACTGATGGTGTTTTCCTCTGCCCCATATATTTTCATGCATTCTATGCGGTATCATGTCGAAGGCTTTCTTGTAGCCAATCCATGCCATGCTTAAGTTGGTTCTCCTTCTCTTACTATTCTTCATTAATTTTGTTATTAGGAGCTGGTTTTTTTAAACCCTTCACTTCCTTCTGCAGCCTTTCTGTTGGTGGGAGATGGTGTTTGTATCCTCTAGGTAGTTGTATAGTCTTTCACCGATGATAACTGTTAGTAACTTTCACATTATTGGTAGGCAGGTGACAGGCTTGTAGTTACTTGCTATATTTCCTATTATTTGTTATTATTATTATTATTATTATTATTATTATTATTATTATTATTATTATTATATATTATTATTATTATTATTATTATTATTATTATTATTCAGAAGAAGAAGAACCGTATTCATATGGAACAAGCCCACAGGAGTCATTGCCTTGAAAGTCAATCTTTCAAAGAATATGGTGTTCATTAGAAAGAAGTAATAGAAAGTAATGGGAAATGCAGAGAGAAGATATCACTAATCGAGAAAGAAAAAAATAAATCAACAAATTAATTATTACATAGATAAAAATTTAAAAAAATATAAAAAAGATTTGTAAATTTGTTTTAACAGATGTCTGAATTTAAAAAGAAAAGGGTATAAAGGTGAGGAATAGGTTAATATTTTTATTTTATTTTTATTTCTAATTTGTTTTGAAAAGTTCTAGCAAAGATGCAATGCATACTACCCTAAAACAACTCTCTTTGTATTTTAATAATTAACTTACATTTATATCTATATGTTTATTAATTTGGTATTTTTTTTTTAAATAAGTGATCTCTTCTTTTTTGTGTTTCCTATTACCTTCTGCTACTTATTTCAAATGAACACCATATTCTTTGGAAGCCTGAATTTCAAGTCATTGGCTCCCGTGGTGGGCTTGTTCCACATGAATAGGTTTCGTCTTCTGAATAATAATAATAATAATAATAATAATAATAATAATAATAATAATAATAATAATAATAATAACAATAATAATAATAATAATAATTTTGCATTCCCTTTGCAGGGTGGCCTCCATCAGGGATCAGCTCTGAGTCCAGTCTTGTTCCTCGTCGTTATAGACACTTTGACATCAGAATTAAGGATCAATGAAGAACTGTGGGAAATGATGTTTGCTGATGATTTAGTCATTATAGCAGACACAGAAAAAGAACTGCAAGAAAGGTTTTTAACAGGGAAAGGAGCATTAGAAAAGAAAGGATTGAAAGTGTACACTGGAAAGACAGAGCTAATGATTTGTAGTAAAGAAGGACACGAAGAATTAAACATTCAAGTGGAAGATGGTACAGTGCTAAAACAGGACAATGAGTTTAACTACTTGGGTTCAGTAATAGCAGAGGAAGGAGGTACTGAGAAAGCAGTGAGACAGAGAGTGAAAGAAGCATGGCGAAAATGGAGGGAAGTAACTGGAGTTGTTTTAGACAAGAAAATGCCGTTCAGGCTCAAAATGAAAATTTATAAGACAGTTATCAGGCCTGTACTTTTATATGGGGCAGAAACTTGGGCACTTAAGAGGAAAGAGGAGGGACTGTTGGAAAGAACCGAGATGAAGATGGTGAGATGGATTGCTGGAATATCACTACTGGAAAGGAGGGAGAGTCAAGATATAAGAAGAATGTGTGGTATATGTAATGTAAAGGAGAAGGCTAGGAAAGCTTGTCTGAGATACTATGGCCATGTAATAAGAAGAGAGGAGGTGGAACCAATCAAGAGAGCTAAGAACATGCCAGTGATGGGGAGGAGGAGTGTGGGGCGTCAGCGGATCAAATGGATGGATGTGGTGAGGAGGGATATGGGTGAGGAGGGATATGGGTGAGGAGGGATATGGGTGAGGTGGGACTGGGGGAAGAAGATGCAAGGAATAGAAATAGATGGAGAAAGTTGACTCGAGCGGCCGACCTTGCTGTACAGTGGGTTTAATAAGGTCGAAAGAAGAAGAAGACTTCTTTCAAATGAACACAATATTCTTTGGAAGCTTTAAATTTCTAGTCAGTTGCCCCTGTATGCTTGTTCCAAGTGAATAAGGCTTGTCTCCTAAATAATAATAATAATAATAATAATAATAATAATAATAATAATAATAATGCTATAAGCTAAAATAACAATAATAATAATAATAATAATAATAAAAATAATAATAATAATAATAATTTCAATTACCATAATGGACCTCTTCTATACTGCTACCAAACAATGGACTTGAGGCAGATAGATTTTCCGATATGACATAAAGAGCGAAGGATATTCTTAATCATCGTAGTTTCTCTAATGGGTCGACATTCCTGGGCAGATGAACAAGAGGGTAATCAAATAAGTGAATACCAGTGCCCAACATATTCCAAGAGAAATAATTCATATTATCAAAGTGATTTCCAGAAGACGGAAGTATTACAATTAAATAATTTTCGACTATCTATCTATCTATCTATCTATCTATCTATCTATCTATATATATATATATATATATATATATATATATATATATATATATATATATATATATATATATACATACATAAAGGTAGGGGGCAAAAAAAGGTAAATGAAGTTTACGCGAAAGAACCAGCTGAGGTTGAAAAAGCAATATACATTTTAATCAAAACGACACAAAACTCATTCAGAGAACTGTTATTACATTGTTTATTAAATAAAAGCGAAACAATACAACAAAAGCTTTCTGATTTCTCATATCCATACACTTTTACTATATAATGCTTGTGCCTACACGAGCTGACGTTTGCAGAAAAATGATTCTACTGCTCCGACACAAAAATATTCAGGAAGAAGAATCGATCCTCATACTGAATTCTGTTTGAACTCAATATGATGAGTGGTGAGTGATTATTATTACTATTATTATTATTATTATTATTATTATTATTATTGAATATAGAATGTAGGCCAAAGGCCAAGCACTGGGACCTATGAGGTCATTCAGCACTGAAACGGAAATTGACAGTAAAAGGTTAGAAAGGTGTAACAGGGGGAAAACCTCAAAGCAGTTGCACTATGAACCAGTTGTTAGGAGAGGGTGGAAAGTAAGATGAAAGAAAGAGAATATGAAAGGAGGTACAGCAAAAGGAATAAAAGGGGTCACGCTGCAAAGAACCTTAAGTAATGCCTACAGTGCACCGCATGAGGTGCACTAACGGCACTAACCCCCTACGGGCATTTTTATTATTATTATTATTATTATTATTATTATTATTATTATTATTATTATTATTATTATTATTATTATTATTATTATTTTTATTCAGAAGATAAAAGCTAATTCCTACGGAACAAACCCACAGGGGCTACTGACTTGAAATTCAAACTTCCAGAGAATATGGAGTTCATTTGAAATAATTTTTTCATTTGAAATAATAACGGAAGATATGGGATGTACAGAAAGAAAAGATCAGGTATTAGCAAATTACAAATAAATACGTAAAAATATAAATAACTTATCAAAGTACAAGGTAAATTGTTTATAGAAGGTTATACCTAGATATGAATTAGGAATTAGGACTCGCAACCTCATTCCAATATCGTAAGAGCAGGAAGGGTAACGCTCTCAGTAGATATGAAGATCAATGTCAATACACTGATCTTCGTATTTTTGATTTGAGATTCCAAGCTGAGCCACCTGAACCTGATGCTGACTAAGTGTGCATCCTCACTTCACTAAAACCTGTCATAAAGACATCACAAACTCCTCATATACATATCACAAACAAGTTGACAACAAGTCAGCGGCCATAGGTGTAAAAGGAACCTTAGGTCATTGCTATATAATCATCTTAAGCACTGGCTAAGACTGTCAGTAAGTAGTTGATTTGTATTAAACCTGTTTTTAATGTGTTTGCAGTAAAACATGTCAAAAACACATTGCAGATTTATCGTATACATATCACAAACAAGTTGGTAACAAGACGTCAGCTATAAGTGGAGAACGAATATTTTGTCAATGCTATATAATTGTATGAAGTACCGGTTTATAATGTGTGTGCGCTAAAAAAATCATAAACACATAACAGACTTATCATACACATATCACAAACAAGTTGACAACGAGTTAATGTCTGTAAGTGGAGAACAAATCATTTTCCATTGTTGGATAATCGTATAAAGCACTGGTTAAGACTACTAATAAATAGTGGACATGTACTGAACCTGTTTGCAATATGTGTGCAATAAGTAGCCGACATGTTTATTACTTGTTTTACCACTGTACTGATGTACCCTAAGGCACTAGCTCTCAGCTCCCTGAAGGTATGTACAAACCTCATCCACTCTAAAGGTCCTTCTGCAGATGAGATAATGATGAATGGGACATGGCGATGGTTGAACATTTCCTTTGTACTGGGAGAATAGTATGTGATAGTGTCAGGTGGGCTCCTGAGGGCACCAGAATAGTTGGAAGATCCAGACCTACTTGCATGAGAACTATGAGAAGGGAGGCTGAAGGTGAGTGGAAATTTGTTTTGCGTCACACTATTGTTATTATTATTTTTTTTTTGGTCTATCACAGTCATCCTATTCGACTGGGTGGTTTTTATAGTGTGGGATTCCGGGTTGCATCCTGCCTCTTTAAGAGTCCATCACTTTTCTCACTATGTGCACTGTTTCTAGTAGCACACTCTTCTTTATGAGTCCTGGAGTTACTTCGGTTTCTAGTTTTTCCAGATTCCTTTTCAGGGATCTTGGGATCGTGCCTGGTGTTCCTATGACTATGGGTACAATTTCCACTGGCATATTCCATATCCTTCATATTTCGATTTTCAGATCTTGATACTTATCAATTTTTTCTCTTTCTTTCTCGTCTACTCTGGTGTCCCATAGAATCTGCGACAACAACGAGTGATGCTTTCTTTCTGATTTTGTCAATCGACGTCACGTCTGGTCTATTGGCACACATCACCCTAACTGTCCTGATATCATGGTCGCAGACGATCTTTGCCTGATCGTTTTCTATCACTCCCACAGGTTGGTGTTTGTACCACTTATTACTGCAAGTTAGCTGGTGCTTCTTGCACAGGCTCCAGTGGAGGACTTTTGCTACTGAATCAAGCCCCTTTTTGTGCTGGTTCTGTGCAAGTGCCGGACAATCACTTGCTTTGTGGTTTATGGTCTCGTCTTTCGTATTGCACTTCCTGCATATGGGTGAGATGTTATTTCCATCCATTGTTCTTCTGACATATCTGGCCCTTAGGGCCTGATCTTGTGCCGCTGTTAGCAATCCTTCTGTTTCCTTCTTGAGTTCTCCCCTCTGTAGCCATTGCCATGTTTCATCGCTGGCCAGTTCTTTTGTCTGTTTCATGTACTGTCTGTGCATTGGCTTATTGTGGCATTCCTCTGTTCTGTTTTTCGTTCTCCTGTCTCTGTATATTTCTGGGTCTTCATCTACTTTTATCAGTCCTTCTTCCCATGTACTCCTTAGCCACTCATCTTCACTGGTTTTCATTTATTGCGCCAGTGCTCTCCTGTCGATGTTGACGCAGTTCTCTATGCTTAGTAGCCCTCTCCCCACTTCCTTTCGTGTTATGTATATTCAGTCTGTATTTGCTCTTGGGTATAGTGCTCTGTGTATTGTTATGTGTTTCCAAGTTTTCTGGTCTATGTTGCGGAGTTCAGCCTTCGTCCACTCCAGTACTCTAACACTGTATCTGATTACTGGTACTGCCCATGTGTTTATGGTTTTCATCACGTTTCCGGCGTTGAGTTTTTGACTTGAGTATCGCCTTAAGTCTCTGCATATATTCTTTCCTGATCATGTCCATCTCTTGGTGTTTTATATCCTCTCCTTCTATTATTCCCAGGTATTTGTATCCTGTCTCATCTATGTGTTTGATGCTATGCCCGTCTGGTAGCTTTATCCCTTCAGTCCTTGTCACTTTGCCTTTTTGTATGTTGACCAAGGCGCATTTTTCTATTCCAGACTCCATCCTGATGTCCCCAGATACAATCCTTACAGTCTGGATTAGGGTATTTATTTCCTTGATGCTCTTACCATACAGCTAGATATCATCCATGAACATCAGATGGTTAATTCTGTTGCCTCCTTTCTTGAGTTGGTACCCAGCATCCATCTTCTGCATTACTTTTGTCATGGGAATCATGGCTGCTCCGAAGAGTAGTGGGGACAGTGAGTCGCCTTGAAACATCCCTTTCCTGATGTTAACA
Source organism: Macrobrachium rosenbergii (assembly GCF_040412425.1). Classification (NCBI taxonomy): domain Eukaryota; kingdom Metazoa; phylum Arthropoda; class Malacostraca; order Decapoda; family Palaemonidae; genus Macrobrachium; species Macrobrachium rosenbergii. The sequence goes on from NC_089743.1 coordinate 35,215,399, forward strand.
TCTGCATTATTATTATTATTATTATTATTATTATTATTATTATTATTATTATTATTATTATCACAGTGTTCTAAAATATAATACAAATAATAATGGTTAAATATTTCCATTAAGATACTGAAACGTATAGCTATTCATCTTCATATTCATTCATTATGAGAAATACCAAATTTAATCAAGAGACGAACCGTAATACGTAAATATGAAAACACAATATTCTGTTGAAAGCAAATTAAGGAAAAATGATCTATGACTCAAATAAGGAAGGACATTTTAAACCTATTTTTCTTCACGACTTTTAGAGCGAATTAATAATAATTGACTCCAAAGCTTTAGTAACTGACATCAAGAAAGAGTTCATTTGACTGAGCGAATTAAAAACGAATAACTTTAGTGTCTTTTCGTAAGGAGAGCGAATTATTGCGCGCATGAATTGACGCAATAAATTCAACCCTGTTCCAACCCCAAAAAATACACAAAACAAATAAATACATAAAAGATTCATTACTTCAGTCCTCCCCAAACGAACTTCATTGAATGTCCAGTTTTATTTTCACGGCGATGAGGTTATCGGAATAAAGATATTGGAACATGACGCAATAGAGAGAGAGAGAGAGAGAGAGAGAGAGAGAGAGAGAGAGAGAGAGAGAGAGGGCCTCATTTTTCCCAACATTCCTTGAAAGTCTTTTAAAAAGGAATAAACAGTTAATGAAATGACCCCAATAAGGAGAATTTGGTAATTGTCAAATGAGGGGGCAGGAGAGAAAAATGCCAAGTTAATTAAAAGGTTTCAATGAAGTGGCGTTATTAGAGAATAACGTAGGAATTAAAGTAGGATGGTGGAACATGCATATTATCGTGCATCGTGCATCAGTAATTTTAAGCGCATGCGCTGAATGAGTCTTTATTCTTATTGAATCTTCCCTGAAGATGTTACAATATTGTAATGTATAATACTCTCTCTCTCTCTCTCTCTCTCTCTCCCAGATTTTAAATGCAATGCCAACGAGTATGAACGACATAAGCACATGCACACGTATATATATGTGTATATGCTGTATGTATATATATACATATATATATATATATATATAAATATATATACATATATATATATATACATATATACATACATACATATATATATATATATATATATATATATATATATATATATATATATATATATATATATATATATATATATATACATACATGCGCACACACACACACACACACGCATATATATGTCTTTAGATCTACAGAGGCTAGTTCTCCAATCACCGGAAAGTGCGTGCGTGAGGAAACGCAATACTGAGAGGAAGCGCAGCTGTGCGTGCAAAACAAAGTTGACAGTTAAACAGTCACGTAAATCTACAGGTGTTGTGCCCAGGGGTGTTTGAAGGCAAGAGAGAGAGAGAGAGAGAGAGAGAGAGAGAGAGAGAGAGAGAGAGAGAGAGAGAAGAGAGGAATCACAGATATAACGAATATTTCTTATGTGGCCAGTGATTGATACATTCCATTATATATATATATATATATATATATATATATATATATATATATATATATATATATATATATATATATATATATATAAACAAAATCCACGAAGGAAGAGAAACAGTGGAGCGCTGCAAGGCCTTTGGACTTATACTCCTTTACTTAGCAGACTCAGTCTGCTAAGTAAAAGGACGATAAGTCGAAAGGCCTTGCAGCACTCCATTGTTTCTCTTTCCTTCATGGATTTTGTCTTTATTTATATATTCATCAAATTCCATATTTTTCGTGATTCAGTTATAAATAAATAAATAATAAATAAATATATATATATATATATGCATATATATGTATGTATGTATGTATGTATGTATGTATATATATATATATGTATATATGTATATATGTATGTATGTATATATATATATATATATATATATATATATATATATATATATATATATATATATATATATATATATATATATATATATATATAGAGAGAGAGAGAGAGAGAGAGAGAGAGAGAGAGAGAGAGAGAGAGAGAGAGAGAGAGAAACGAATCATAGTTATAATGAATCATTCCTGTGTGTTCAGTGGCTGATACACTACATTATTTTAGAGAGAGAGAGAGAGAGAGAGAGAGAGAGAGAGAGAGAGAGAGAGAGAGAGAGAGAGAGAGAGAGAAAGAGAAAAAAGTATCTTTCAATCATCCTTAACCGTTTCTAGACAAGATCGTACAAAGTATCCTTGTATCATCTGTTATGATCTGAAACCTTAGGAAGTGATCATTTCACTTTCCCCTTCCAAAATTGTCTGCCTCAAAATGTGCATTCCAAATAATATGCAACAAAATATTTACACAAACACACAGGCTAGCCGAGAGAAAGCCCCCTTCGCGACCTCTCAGTAGTGCGGACCGATGCACACTGAGTTTTGTGTGGTCCTCGAGCCAGTTTCAGCCTGCCAATCTGTGGTCACAGTTCCCCCATCCCTGAAACTTTGAAGTTTGAGCCTGCCAGTCTGTGGTCACAGTTCCCCCATCCCTCTTTGAAATTTCCCTATAGGAGGGGAATTCCTTCCTGGTTGAGAACATTGCACTGAAGACTTCCACAGCTTTAGAAGCACGAATTCTAATCCACTTCCAAAAGTGAATCTTCTTCCCTTTATTATTCCCATCAGATCTCACGTAGACCCACAAACTAGATGAATTAAAACGGCCCCTTAGCTAGTCGATGCTTCATGAGACAAGCGAAGGGCGTTACCTTTGCACGAGATGAGGAAGGAGAAGATTAACAAACAAAGAGGGAATACTTTTACCTTCAAGACAAATTCTGTCGAAAGAGAAAGGGATATTCTGGATAATGCATTGGTTGTCTAGAGAGAGAGAGAGAGAGAGAGAGAGAGAGAGAGAGAGAGAGAGAGAGAGAGGCAACGAAGTGGTGATAAAGAGAGAGAGAGAGAGAGAGAGAGAGAGAGAGAGAGAGAGAGAGGAGATAAAGAAGAGAGAGAGAGAGAGAGAGAGAGAGAGAGAGAGAGAGAGAGAGAGAGAGAGAGAGAGAGAGAGAGAGAGAGGCAACGAAGTGGTGATAAATGGAGAGACTGAGAGATACGTAATACCGAGGTAATGAAGGGATGATGAAAGACTTTCTCTCTCTCTCTCTCTCTCTCTGGTTCTTTCAGCAGCTGCTTTATAAAACAATTAAGTCTCTTAGTTACTAGTCACACAAGAATGATTCATTATACCTGTGATTTCTCTGTCTGTCTGTCTCTCTCTCTCTGATGCAGTATCTGAAAGAGCTGCAAAGAGGGGAAAACAATTAGGCTCCATATTTTAAACACCAAAGAATGAATATGCAAAATGATGAAATGCAAATCTATCTCTCTCTCTCTCTCTCTCTCTCTCTCTCTCTCTCTCTCTCTCTCTCTCTCTCTCTCCCAATGGAGTACACCTACATTTGGAAGGTATTTGATAGGGAAAGAATGAAAAATATTGAGAGAATAACTTGTATTTCCACCTTGTTAGTCGCTGTGACATTAAGGGCCGCATTGTTGCCCATATCTATGTAGGTGGGATAAAGTTACTTGCAGAAAGAGTCACTTCATGCGGGTGCAGTATAATAAAATTATATTTTCTAATTTTTATTTGCATATCTGTGGAAGAAAATGAAAAATACAAATTGAAATTATAACTAAATACTGGAAGTAATTTTTGCATCCACATACAAATTTAATTTTCATTTTTAACATTTTATATATAGTATTTAGTTGAGGATGAGGTTAAGGTTAAGGTTTAGGTCAAGGCTGAGATTAAGGTCAAGGTTTAGGTTAAGGTTAAGGTTTAGATCAAGGTTGAGGTTAAGGTCAAGGTTAAGGTTGAGGTTAAGGTTAAGATTAAAGTCAAGGTTTAAGTAAAGGTTAAGGTTTAGGTCAAGGTTGAGGTTAAGGCCAAGGTTTAGGTTAAGGTCAAGGTTTAGGTCAAGGTTGAGGTTAAGGTCAAGGTTGAGGTTAAGGTCAAGGTTAAGGTTGAGGGGCTTAGGTTAAGATTAAGGTCAAGGTTTAGGTAAAGGTTGAGGTTAAGATCAAGGTTTAGGTCAAGGTTGAAGTTAAGGTCAAGGTTTAGGTGAAGGTGAAGGTTGGGGTTGAGGCTGAGGTTAAGATTAAGTTTAAGGTCAAAGTTTACGCCAAGGTCAAGGTTGAGGTTAAGGTCAAGGTTGAGGTTAAGGTCAATGTTAAGGTTAAGGTCAAGGTTGAGGTTAAGGTTAGATTTAGGTCAAGGTTGGTGTTAAGGTCATGGTTTAGGTCAAGGTTAAGGGAAAGGCCAATGTTCAATTGGGAATAGAATGTGTCTTCCCTTTCAAATTTATATTTTAATTTTTTTATTATTTCATATTTAGTATTTAACCCATTTTCTGAAAAAAGAAACTCGTTTTTAACTTGGGAGTTATTAGAAAGTAACCTGCATTTCTGAGAGTTAATTCGTGCGACTGTCTTTGACTTTTTATGCGGTTTCCCCTCTTGTATAGCAAACTCGAAATGATTTTGAGTTACCCCTCTTCTGCAACAGAAAATGGGATGTTGGAGTGTTTATCATGAAATGCAATTTCTTTAAAAAAAACTACTTAATGCAAATGTTATGTGAAGATGTGATATCTATGAAAAAAAATCTTCGTAATATGCTGATTCCCTAAAGCCACATCAATCATTCGTAGCTGCATTTTTCTTCTTCTTGCAAAAGTATTTCAGCCAAAACGTCAATAATGCCAGAATTTTCGTCATCACATCCGCACTGCCTGACTGAGCAAGCACCCTTCTGCTTCTTCTTCCTCTTCTTCTTCTTCTTCTCCTCCCTTTCCCTAATTGGAACCTCGATCAGGGTGGCACTTACCAAATTAGCTCTCTCCCCAAAATGCTCTTTGGATGGCGCTTTCTGTCTCTAATTTCTGAGATTACTGCAGCGTTGCTTCTCTCTTTCTGTTGTTGTCAATGAAAGAGTGATGGATTGCTGGAACTGGTGGCAGGCAAGGTACTGAAATATTGTGTATGTAAGGATATATTTAGGGGCTGAAGTGGTTGGTTTGTTTCTACAACTGATATTTTCCTATCATTTCTGGGTATGTCACAGTTCCTGTTCATTATTATTATTATTATTATCATTATTATTCAGACTAATAATAATAATAGAAAGATATTGGACCCTCAGTACTTCCTAAACTTTCCAGGTAATAATAATAATAATAATAATAATAATAATAATAATAATAATAATAATAATTATAATAATAATAATAATAATAATAATAACAGAAAGCTATTGGATCCTAATTAAACACTGTAACTTCCAAGATAATAATAATAATAATAATAATAATAATAATAATAATAATAATAATAATAAGAAGAAGAAGAAGAAGAAGAAGAAGAAGAAGAAGAAGGTAGAAGAAGAAGAAAGGAAAGTGTCCCTCCCTGTGTGAGGTCGAAGGCTGTGCCTGTTCAATACATCATCACTGTCCTACAGTGTCTCACTGTTTCCCGACTGACTGACAGCAAATCCTGTCACCATATCGGTAGGCGGTTCGAAATTCTCAAACATTTGGTGGTGAGTCTGATAATTTGTCGACTGACAGCTGTGCCGCAAGGCCTGGGCGATTGACAGGTGTCATCAGATTGACAGGTGTCATCTGTCATAACACCTGTCTCTTGATGTGTTTTGAGTTGGTGAGTGTCTCATGTATATGTATATATATACAGTATATTAACTTTCATTTTACTTTCCCTTTGCTTTCTCTTGATGTGGTTTTGGAAAGCTGTTGGTTTAAAAGAAGTGAAGGAGATGTACCAGCGATTTTCCCCAACTTCCTGATTGTGTGTTGATATTTATATGTATATGTATATATATATATAAATATATATAAATATATGTATATACACATATACATATCTATGCACAATCACACACACACACACACACATATATATATATATATATATATATATATATATATATATATATATATATATATATATATATATATATATATATATATATATATATATATATATATATATATAATCAAACTGATGTATATTTGTATGTATATATGTGTGTGTGATTGTGTATGTTCCAACATAACTCTGAAACGAGTTATTTATACCCTTTCAAGTAAATAATTTTGGAATTATAGCTCGGAGTTATTGGAGAATTATGGAATATTTTCAATAAATGCCAATCTAGATGATCTTGAAGTGAAGGCTGGCATTCATTGAAAAAAAATTACAAATTTAGTAATGGTTTTACTTCACAATATTCAGTGTTGAAGATCCTTGTTTCGTAACGTCAATAATTCATTATTCCTCCTTTCCACTTCAGATCTTGACCAAAATGGGCTGTCAGATATAGGTGAGTGGTCTTATCCCCTAAATCTTATTATGAGTGACATTAGATTTGTAAGTCGACGCCAAGATAAAATATCCGAAATTCATTTTCCAAAGGATGAAACCACGTACAAAATAACCAGCATAAACAGAAAGTATTTTTCCTGTGGGGAAGAAAACTCTTAAAGAAGAAGAAGAAGAAGAAGAAGAAGAAGAAGAAGAAGAAGAAGAAGAAGAAGAAGAAGAAGAAGAAGAAGCTATTAAAACTGTAAGGAAACTCACGTTTCGGAAAGAACGGCAAACATTCTCTGTAAAGATGCAACTTCTAACTTCCAGAGTGCCATTATGGCCCATTTGACCAAGTTTCTTTTTTTTTTTATATTTCTTTTCCATTTTTCTAACAGGGCAGTCCGGCTTGTGTATTTCTTTTAAAGTTTGGTTCTACAAAAATAAAGAAGAAGAAGAAGAAGAAGAAGAAGAAGAAGAAGAAGAAGAAGAAGAAGAAGAAGAAGAAGGAGAAGAAGCTGTTAAGGGGAAAACAGTCTTCGTGTACAAGTCATGTTTTGATAAAAAGTGTCCGCATTTTCGTTTCTCCGCATTGTCAAACGAACCTTGGACACATAATTATTCTGCATTATGTACTACTGCTACTGTTGCGACATATGCTACATAGAATAAAAAAAAAATAGCATCAACAGACCCTAATAATTCAATTACTGACGAAAATCCACACGGTATTAACAGAAAGAGATCTCTTGTTGGAAGAAATTGACGACAGCTGGAGCAACTTACCGTCACCAGTGCTGATCGCTTGACTGAGAGCACGAGGAAGCCACGAGTTCCCTGTCACGTGATTGGTCAGGGCAACCTTCTGGCATTCTGGGAAAGGAAGGGAAAAACAAGATATCAGTCCATGTTGTTGTGCAATTGGGACTTCAGAAGTTGAAGCGAAGATGCAATGCATTACAATCCTAATAAAATTCTTGTATTTAATAACTTATTCAATTTTTCATATATATTTATTAATTTATTTTTTCTTTCTAATAAGAGATCTCTTCCTTTGCATATTTCCAATTACCTTCCGTTAACTCTTTCTAATGAACGCCACATTCTTTGGAAGCTTGAATTTCAAGTCAATGGCCCCTTTTGTGGGCTTGTTCCATGTGACTAGGGTTCATCTTCTGAATAATAATAATAATAATAATAATAATAATAATAATAATAATAATAATAATAATACGAGTCACAAAAATGGTAAATAAATCCGCAGTGGTGTAGATGTACGTATGTATTTTAGAGAGCTTGAGAGAGAGAGAGAGAGAGAGAGAGAGAGAGAGAGAGAGAGAGAGAGAGAGAGAGAGAGAGAGAGAAATGGATGGAGGAGGTTTAGGAAAATCTAAAAAATTGGGGAGGAGGGAGAGAGAGAGAGAGAGAGAGAGAGAGAGCCAGCCTTACTGATACTTATCTCACGCGCATGCAACATCGGCGATCAGCCAATCAGCCGTAATCGGATTCGGTGGAGAGATGCGACTAACCGTAACTTAATCAATCAAGTCAGTCAGTCAACAGCTGAGAGAGAGAGAGAGAGAGAGGAGAGAGAGAGAGAGAGAGAGAGAGAGAGAGGATGTTATTCCCTACAAGGTTACACTCCAGCAGAAATAGGTCGCACCCCGCCCAGACCACATTGGCCCACCTGGATTGTCACCAATAAGGGGATCTGACTTTTTAAAATAGTTGTTTTATGGGTTTTCATATCGGTGTTGTTTATTATACTGATAAATTGCTTGCGCTCGTATAACGACTTAAAGAGATGTGGGAATGTGCATATATATATATATATATATATATATATATATATATATATATATATATATATATATATATATATATATATATATATATATATATATATACTGTATATATACATATGAATATATATATATATATATATATATATATATATATATATATATATTCTTTTATATATATATATAGTATATACAAACATATATAAGCATTATACATTCATTTATATATATAATTATACATGTATATATAAATATATGTATAAGCATATGTATATATATATACACATATATATATATATATATATATATATATATATATATATATATATATATATATATATATATATATATATATATATATATATATATATATATATATATATATATATATATAT
>NC_089743.1:35228976-35243976 GCF_040412425.1 Macrobrachium rosenbergii
GCAAACACTATTTTCTACTGTCCCCACCACCAAGACCAGAGAGCTGCCCAACAATAAAATAAAAATCCCACACCTGGACAGGACTAAGACGTTGACACAGACACTTGGAAACTCTAACCCTTTTGCTTTTACCTACCCAAATACCTTAGACAAATCCCTGATTAACGTCCAACAAAAGCCAGCCCCCAAAAAACATAGGAGTTTACAAAACCCCTTGCCTCGATTGTGACCAATCTTATATCGGCTTTACAGGCAAATCACTCCCCCAGAGATTAATACAGTATAAACGTTCAGTTAGGTACGGACAACAGAACTCAGCTATTTTTAACCCCGTAAATAACTATAACCACAGAATAAACTGGAATATGTCTCGTATAATTTATAGCAGCAATTGTCTGTTCAAAAGCCAGATGGTGGAATCAGACTTGATTCAACAAAGAAATACAATGAATCTCTCAAGAGGTGCCTGGGATTCAGATATTATAGATAAAATCTTCCTCTAACCATTAAATAAGAAGATTAAAGAGAAATTGTCAACTGGAGTGACATAACGGCTGACCTATGGACCTTCTGGTGTAAATACCGCTTTTCTGTAACCTTTTCTCATTTACTATTTGCCTGAGGAGAGAGACAGTTTGGTCTCTGAAATATAGCCTTTATTTTCCACATTTTGGCACTTTTGTGGGCTCCTGATTTTTGATGGAATTCTGTTTTAGCAGAAAATACTTCAGTCAGAAACTCATATACAATATATATACAAATAATATATATATATATATATATATATATATATATATATATATATATATATATATATATATATATATATATATATATATATATATATGCACATATACATATTCTTCCAGTATCCACGAGAGGATATACTAAGCAAATGAACATGATTTTGTCACAAGCAAAACGAAGTCACAGAATACGGAATAAGAAAGACAGATAACATACAAAGTCAGAGTAACACTCATCATCATCGTCATCATCATCATCACATTATCATCAAGGAAAATGCGTAATGTAGGGGTAATTCATATTTATTTTTTTTTTTACTAATTTTTTAGTTCTGAGAGGAATCAAATTTGTCTTTGCTGAAAGCCTCTTCATCAACTCTTATTACTCTGTAATAAGCTGGGTGGGATCATGGCTGGAATTTATAAACAGCTTAATAGGGAAATAAGGTCAAGTTTATGCTTTTAGGAAACGAGAGAGAGAGAGAGAGAGAGAGAGAGAGAGAGAGAGAGAGAGAGAGAGAGAGAGAGAGAGAGAGAGATAAATAAATAAATATTATTATTATTATTATTATTAGCATAACAAAAGATAATTTAACAAAGAAACATCAAGTCTGTCGCATCTTTCCCAACCGGAGAATCGTATTAGTGAGTCCTCGGTCCAAAAAAAAAAAAAAAAAAAAAAATGATAAAATATAAACTAAAACTCCAGTGTAATAAACCACAATTAATTACGCCGACCCACCGCACAAGTGCTCATTAATTCATTGCCTATGAAATTCTAGCAAATTGCTTTCCCCAGCATTACAGTTATAATGTAATTTCATTATTAGGCCGGCCGCTGTAATATCCTACAGAATAGAAGTATGGTTTATGATTTAAATGAAGGCATTCGACAATGTCTGACCTTAAACTGAATTGTGGTACAGTTCACTGCAATTTGAAATATCCATGACATTACAGGAGTTTCTGTCAACAGGTGTTTTGATACAAGTTTTAGGTAAACAGGAATACTGATATTAACAAGCATTTAATATTCTTGTCTTGAATACAACAAATGTGGTTGACTTGATCTCTTGTGTAAAAGTATATTAGGATAAAGATCTTTATTATGACTTCCACGGTGGCTTTGACAGTAATATCTACTGACTCTCCTCATTATTCATTATTACTCAGAAGATGAACTCGACTCATTTGGAACAAGCCCACCACAGCGGCCATTGCCTTGAAGTTCAAGCTTCCAAAGAATATTGTTGTTTAGAAAGGAGTAACAGAAAGTAACAGGAAATATAGAAAGTAGAGATCACTTGTTAGAAAGAAAAAAAATTAACAAATTAGTAAATAAATAGAAAAAATGTAACTGATTAGAATACAAGGAGAATTGTATTATAGTAGTAATGCATTGCATCTTCGCTTGAACTCCTGGCGTTCCAATTGCACGACATCCTCATCTTCCTGTATTTGTTTCCCATTATGAGATACAGGGGGAAGCAGGTGATAAGTGGAGATTGGTAGAGGTGAAAGCATAGCAAAGACTTGAGAAATGAATTTCATGGGGGCAGATTGTGTCACATGGCTTTCAAAATGACAATGATGATTTCTGTAAACCTGAGTCTTCTGATGTCAGTCACAGATTTAAGAAGGGAACAATCTACTTATAATGTTAATAAGTATGTTTGCATTTCTAAGGTCTGCTTTATTTCCTTACAAGTGGGATAAGCTATTTTAAAATCTTAGTATTAAAGAAAAATATTTGCAGAGGAATTGATAATGGTTAATTAAGATCTACTTAAATTATTTTTATTTTTTTTTGGTCTATCACAGTCATCCTATTCGACTGGGTGGTTTTTATAGTGTGGGTTTCCGGGTAGCATCGTGCCTCCTTAGGAGTCCATCACTTTTCTCAATGTGTGCCCTGTTTCTAGTAGCACACTTTCTGCATGAGTATTATTATTATTATTATTATTATTATTATTATTATTATTATTATTATTATTATTAGTCAGTCATTAGATGAAACCTGTTCATATGGAACAAGCCCACAGGGGCCATTGACTTGAAATTCAAGCTTCCAAAGAATATGGTGTTCATTAAGAAAAAGTAAGAGGAAGTAAAGAGAAATAGAGAGAGAACAGATCCCACTTATTAAAAAAATAAAAATAAATTAATAGATAGATAAACAGATAATAATTTATCAAAATGCAAGAAGAACAGTATTAGGGTAGTAATGCATTGCAATTTCTCTGGAGCTTCTGAAGTTCCAACTATGCAACATCCTCTGGGAGACTTTCCCACAGTCCAACGGTGTGAGGAGTAAAGGACCTCTGGAACTGAGAAGTTAATAAAATATTCTCGGAGAATGTGAAGTCAGTTAATTAGGAAATCTAGGCTATCAAGCCAAGCACTGGGGTACTTTCGGCCACTCAGCGCTCAAGACAGTGTAAAGAGGGAGCTGGAGTGCTTGGGAAGCAATAAAAAGATCCAGAAAATTAAGGATTTGAAGTACATGAATCTAAAGGTGGAACTGTGAGACAACCAAGAAGCAATTAGAGAGGTTGGACAGCAAGGTTGAAGAAAGAAAGCGGGAATGGAGGTAAAGTAAAAGGCTAAAAAAGTTGGGTGTAGCTAAAGGCCGAAGGGACGCTGCAAACGCCCTTTTAGTAATGCTTACAGAATACCGCCTTGCGTTGAAGTCATACCAGTTGTGCAATAGAATGTAACATAATTCAACATTCTATATAGTTAAACTTTTCACTTCGTATATTATAGTTTTTACTCTTACTGTGCATGGAGTTGATTTAATTTGTTTTATAAGTATACTTTATTTTATAGAATGGAATGGAATATAAAATTTAGGCCAAAGGCCAAAGCGCTGGGACCTGCGAAGTCATTCAGCGCTGAAAGGAAAATTGAGAGTAAAAAAGGTTTGAAAGGTGTAACAGAAGCAAAACCTTCTGCAGTTGCACTATGAAACAATTGTTAGGAGAGGGTTGAGGACAGTAAGCTGGAAGAAAGAGAATATGAACGGAGGTACACTGAAAGGAATGAAAGGGGTTGCAGGTAGGGGTCTAGGGTACGCCGCAAAGAACCTTAAGTAATGCCTACAGTGCACTGATGGCGCTACCCCTTTACGGAGCTTTATTTTATAGGATGTAATGTTAAAACGACTTATTATAACTAACAGACTCCCAGTTCACTTAAAGAATTACCCTTTTCATCACAGCTCACGCGAGGATTTAAAATCGGGTGGCACTAAAAATCCTACTCAGAGGAACATGGAATTAAACACTGACAAGCCAATTTCTTTCTCAGCATCTGCTCCTGCTTTGTACCGCCATGTTACAAGCGATTTCAAAGGCTACAGGATAAAGAATTAGCCGTATTTTTATCTCCTGAAATTGAAATTCTCATAAAAATTCAGGAGATTCTTCAGTATTCTCAAAGACCTTGAATATAAGGAAATTTGAAAATTCACTGGTTATTTTACATGGCAAATTAATATCCTCTGAATTTGACAGATGTTTGGCAGTTTTTCGTTCTTTTCTTTACTTGGCTACAAAAATTCTAAATTGGTTCATGAAGTGGCTGTAAGCAATGAAAGCTAAAGAAATAACAAGTAAATAATGCGCCGAAGAAACTTCGGCGCAATCGAGTTTTCTGTACAGCGTATAATCAAGGTCACCGAAAATAATCTATCTTTCGGTGGTCTCGGTATATTGCTGCATAAGCCGCGGCCCATGAAGTTTTCACCATGGGTCGGTGGTGGCCTATCCTATATCGTTGCCAGAAGCACGATTATGGCTAACTTTAACCTTAAATAAATAAAAACTACTGAGGCTAGAGGGCTGCAATTTGCTATGTTTGATGATTGGAGGGTGGATGATCAACATACCAATTTGCAGCCCTCTAGCCTCAGTAGTTTTTAAGATCTGAGGGCGGACAGAAAAAGTGCGGACGGACAGACAACGCCGGCACAAAAGTTTTCTTTCAGAAAACTAAAAATGAAATTCCTATCAGGATATACTTCTCCGTTAACCAAATTGGTTTATCTCAAGAGTTGAATGATATTCACAAGTAAGTGCTGTATTAGTAATAACATTATACTATAAAAACTAAATAGAAACTTGAAATAAAGCGGTGATTGAAGCAAGGAGCTATGAACAGTTCTAGTTTGTCTGAAGAATCTTATATTCACGGGTTTAAAAGGTTTAATCAATATTATTATTATTATTATTATTATTATTATTATTATTATTATTATTACTATTACTTTTCATATGGAACAAGCCCATTGGGGCCATTGACTTGACATTCAAGCCTCCAAAGGATATTATGGTGTTCATTTGAAAGGAGTTACAGAAGACAACAGTAAATACAGAAAGATGAGATCAGTTATTAGAAAAAAAAGATAAATTAAGAGATTCATAAAAAAGTATGCAGAAATATAAACAGATTATTAAAATACAAGTTGAAGCTAGCTAACTGCCCTCACTCTTCTTTCACCCATCTTACCTATCAGCTAAAAAAAAAAAAAAGTTGAATTGTTTTAGAGTGGATATGAACTAAAACTGATTCAACATTTTAAAGCCTAGATATATCTCCTTGACTGTGAAACTCTTCAGAAAACCTGTAACTCATCCATTCTCACTGATGGCAACAGACTGAGGAACAACACTAGATGCAGAAGTAATCTGAGAAATTAGGGACAGATTGCGCCATCAATGGAGCTATTAGGGAGAAAACTAATTTGGGAAAGTGCCAGAAGGGTAATAGTACCAATTAGAAGAAGAAGAAGAAGAAGAAGAAGAAGAAGAAGAAGAAGAAGAAGAAGAAAAGAAGAAGAAGAAGAAGAAGAAGCAAGAAGGAATTGTTGCATTGAAGAACTGGAGAAGAAAGAACAAAGAATTTATAAAGAACATAAATATATGAACATTCATGAAACTACTGTAAATGAGGATTTAGGGTGATGAGATTCAAATTTGAATATTTTAGACTTACTAAAGCAGCAAAGTTTGAAATGATACCTGGGATGATATTTGATACGACAAATCGCATTAATAGTAAGTTACACCCGTGTCACGCAAAATACGTACGCATTTATACCCGAACGAATTCGCGGACGAGACACGACCTTGAGACTAAAATTTCTCAAAACAACCGGATAGTCATTGGTCATTTGTCCTGCTTATGATAGGTTCTCTCTCCTTCTTTCCTACACCCATTACTGGCCTGTTATTTGCCAGTCGCGCTTTCTTAAAAGCGAAACATCTACTCTTCATGTCCCCCTTCTTGTTACAATAAAAACAAGTCATATTCTTAAATTTCTCTGGGTCATAACTACTAACACCTCTCTTATCCTTGTTGGAAGAAAAACTATTATTATTATTATTTTGTCTTCTCTGTCGATTGTTGTTATAATAATTATTACTGCGGCCTGTCCTAACCCATCAGGGCTTTACGTTTGTCCCTACTCCCACTAGTTCATGTTTGTGCGACAAATAGTATTCGTCGCTGGCAATAGCAACCTCTTGCAACATAAATTGTTTATTTTCAACTCTTCTAAATGTACCTTTAGTTTATCTGGTACGTACTGCTTAAATTCTTCTACTAACAATAACTCCTTCAACTTGTCAAAATCATCCACTTCTTAGGATTTGAACCAGTCTTCTGCAAACTGTTTTTTCCCCCTGGCAAACTCTGCAAATGTTTGTTCATTACCTTTTTGTAAATTTCTGAAACGCTGACGATAAGCCTCCGGAACAAGTTCATAATCCTTTAGAATAATGGCTTTGGCATTTTCATAATCAGAAGATAAGGTTTCGTCTAAGGTCACATAACTTTCTGGGCCCTACCTATTAGCTTGCTTTGGATAAGGGTGGTCCATTATTCCCGTGGCCACTGCAACTTAGCAGCGATCCTTTTAAAGGATACAAAAAACTCAGCAACATTACATTCCTGAACGGTGGGTACAAATTTCAAAGCCTGTACTAAATCTATAACAGGCGTTACAGACCTAATGGAGGAAGGAGAGGGGAAGGAGGCTCCAAACCCTTCATAGCAATTTCATGGCGTCTACCCTTTTCTCTCTCCTCCACCCTAAACTTTTCTATATATTCAATTCCAAAGTTCTCAACTCACTTTGCTTATCCAATACTTCCGCTGTTAGCACTTGTTTAACCTCCTGATCACCATCTGGTTTTACATTTTTGATACACTAATAAATCTGTAACAGTAATAACCATTTCTTCATAGATACATTGTGTTAAATTTCCAAATGATCAGCCACTTTATCTAAAGCCTCCCTATTCAAATCTACTAACTTCTCTTGCCACCCGTCTCCACTCAAAAGCTCCATTATATTAGCCATCTCCATTATGAATGAAAATCACACCAAAACAATACTTACAAAATACTTAACTACCCGAGGAGGTGTAGAACTGTTGCCCAAAACCAGACCCCCAAAAATTAAATTTGCAAACAAGTGAGCACCTACAGGAATGAAAGATCCTGTCACGGTCGCCAATCTCTGACGTCCTTCTTTGATGGTCACTAAAAAAGAATTTCTCTTACCAAAAGTGTTCACTTAAATACCAGCTAAGTCCACAGTCAGTGGAATAGCTAAATAAGAATAACAATGTGTGCCAAAATTAATTATGGGGGGATACCAAAACAGTGAGAAAATATTATTTGATGATACATAAATCTCCAGACAGAAGTTACTCCTGAACCTCAACATACATGAAATCAATGAAAAATCACAATATATACGTACATACATACATACATACATACATATATATATATATACATATACACACACACACATATATATATATACATAAATATATGTATAATTATATATATATATATATATATATATATATATATATATATATATATATATATATATATATATAATAATAATAATAATAATAATCAATGCCCCTTCAGTGATGATAATTATTCCACTGTCTCCACCCTAAGAATTATCTTGGCCCCTCCCCAAAAGAAAAAACCCACACGCATTATTTTCCAACTTAGGAGGTAACGAGTGTCACCTGCAAAAGAAAAAAAGAATAGACAAAAGAGAAACGTCTCTTATTCCTTATTTTTCCCTCTCTTTCATTCGTTCCCGCTTGATATCAATTACAGAGATCCCTCGGGGCTTCAACTTAATTGCATCTAGAACCTCCTTACCCGGACCCCATTACGAGGTACAGAAAAATACGATTGTTTTTCCTACAAGGAATTTCCAGCAATTATTCTCCTCAGTGGCGACGAAAATTTCATTTTTTCTGATTTCTTTACATTTTGTTTGTCTTCGAAAAGCTCAGCCAGTTTGAAATCACATTAAATTAAAAGCGTATTTTGCTTTTGACTGTTTATCTAAACGCAACCTTTGAAGAGCAGATATTTCATGTCAGTTTAAAGCCGGCCATGCGCGTACGCGACTGACATCGGGTTTGTCTTGCCGAGACTAGTGCGCGCTCCAGTCCGCTTGGGTATTGCCCACACACGCAGATGACTTGCTCTACGCATATTTCGAGAGGGCAAGATGAACCATGGCACCAAGTAAAAGGAAGATTAGTGCAGTAATGGTAATAGCACTCCTGCAAGACGAATGCGAACATGAAATTTGCAAGAAAAAGCGTAGTAAAGTATGGGTGAAGACATAGCTAAGAGAGAACAGTTTTACCACATGACTTTATTAAAAGAATAAAGGAAAATAACCCGGAAGATCATAATTATAAATGATTTAAGAATGACTGATGATGCCTTCGGAGGCCTTTCATTCCATTATACTCCTTTATATTACTGTATATTTCATCTTTTTCTAGTACTCAATGATATTCTATTGTACTGTTTTTCAGTTGGTTTTGTTAGTGTACAGTATAGCGAGATATTTCACATATATATCAAAATGGAGGTAAATACAGATGTACAGATATGCGCAATGAGCCATACACGTACACAATTATAAGTATGTATCATTGAACAAGTTAGAAACTAAATTTTTATTGAAAAAAAAAGAATAGTGATTTCATTTTTATCCTTCAGCTGAGACCTAAATAAAAAAAAATAAAAAATTTTAAACATGCTTTTATTAAAATGCACTAAAAAGTAAAATATAATTTTTGAGACACCAGGATTTTCTTACAATTAATCATGTCTACGAAAATAAAAGCGTGGGCCCCAAAACATGGAAGGAAATGCTATAAGAAATAAAAAAAATATATTTCTTTTCTTGCAGCATTTTCTGCCATGTTTGAGGCCCACTCTTTTATTTTTTGTAGACATGATTAATTGTAAGAAAATCCTGGTGTCTCAAAAATTATATTTTACTTTTTGGTGCATTTTAATAAAAAGCATGTTTAAAATTTATTTTATATTTTTGCATTTCATACTTTTTAGTTTTGAAAGAAATTGTAACCGTTTACAATTGTAGTTAACGAAATTAATATCCGTTTACGGGGATGAGGAGGAAGGGGAAGGGGTGGGGAGTAGGAAGGTGAGGGGAAGGGGAAATGGGAGGAGGGGAAGGGGGTAGGATGGAAGAGAGAAGGGGAGGGGAAGGGGGAAAGGGGAGGTGGAGGAAGGAAGATGGAAAGTGAGGGGAGGAGGAGGAGGAAGGAGGAGAGGGGGGGGGGGATGGGAAGGGGGGGAGGGAGATAGGGTGGAGGAGGAAGGGGTAGTGGAGGGAAGGGGAGGGGAGAAGAGGAAGGGAGGGGAAGGTAGCGAGGGGAGGGGAAGTGGGAGGAGATTGGGAAGGGGAGAGGAGGGGAAATGGAGGGGATGGAAGAGGGAAGGGGAGTGGGATGACAGATACGTTTGCTCCGGAAGGGAAGGTGAGGGGGAAGGGGAGGAGGGGAACGAGAGGGGAAGGGGAGGAAGTGGAAGCAGAGGGGAGGGAAGAGGGAAGGGGAGGGAGGAGGATGGAAGAGGAAATGGAGGAGGAGGACACAGCTAAATTAACATTTGACCGCATGCTTTGGAAGGGGTAGGGGAGGGGATGGAAGAGTGAAGGGGAGGGGAAGGGAGGGTAGAGGGAAGGGGATGGGAAGGACACAACTAAATTAACACTTGATCATGTGCTTTGGAAGGGGGAGGAGAAGGGGAAGGGGATAGAAGAGGAAAGGGGAGGAAAGAGGTAAGGGGAGGGGGAGGACACAGCTAAATTAGCACTTGATTGTGTGTTGGTGAGGGGAAGGGGAGGGGAGGTGAGGAGAAGGGGTGGGGATGGAATGGGAGGGGGGACACAGCTAAATTAACACCTGATCTGTACTTTGGAAGGGGAGGGAAGGGGGAAGGGAAGAGGAGGGGGATGGGTGGGGGAAGGGGATGGAAGAGGGAAGGGGAGGGGTAGGACACAGCTAAATTTACACTGATCGTGTGCTGGGGGAAGGGAGGGGGATGGAATAGGGAAGGGCGAGGGGTTATATAGAAGATACACTCTACTGAGAGGTCACTGTAGGGTCACTAGAAGTCACTGCTGACCCACTGATCATGTGTGGTTGTTTTGTCACCAGGATTGAGTAACCATGAAAAATTTCAAGTCCATCGGACGAAGGATCAGGTAGAAAATTGAGTTACAAGATTTGACCCATACAGACGGAGAGACAGATGCAGAAGTCAAGTTAAATAAAAGCATGTAAACAAGGAGTTGGCCCATGCAAGATGAGCCAGTCATTTCAACATGTTGAAAGGACGACGGGACAGGCCAGTCTCAATGGGACTGGCATCAATAGTCCCCATACATGTTAAAGAATGACCTGTTCGTGCCAGTTGCTATGAAATCAGATCGTGCCAGTCGCATACGTGTATGGCCAGCTTGAAGCTGATACTGGCCCTCTGAAGTCCTTACTAATGATGAAGTAATTTTTAGTTTTCTGTAAAAGAAAACTATTGTGCCTACGTTGTCTGTCTGTCAGCACTTTTTTTTTGTCTGCACTTTTTCTGTCCGTCCTCAGATCTTAAAAACTACTGAGGCTAGAGGGCTGCAAATTGGTATGCTGATCATCCACCTTCCAATCATCAAACATAGCAAATTGCAGCCTTCTAGCCTTAGTATTTTTTAAAATTTTATTTAAGGTTAAAGTTAGCCATAATAGTGCTTCTGGCAACGGTATAGGATAGGCCACCACTGGACTATGGTTAAAATTTCATGGGCCATGGCATACAGCATTATACCGAGACCAACGAAAGATAGATCCAATTTCGGTGGCCTTGATTATACGCTGTACAGAAAACTCGATTGGGCTGAGGAAACTTATGCGCATTTTTTACTTGTTATTTTTTGTCTTAGAAAAACAGAGCCAGTTTGAAATCATATTCAGTTGAAAGTGTATTTTGTTTTTGACTGTTTATCTAAAACAGCCTTCAAGAGCTGATTTTTCACGTAAATCTAAAACTGATGCTGCCCCCTCAAAAATCCCTATTAATGGATAAGTTTACATTTATGTGAAAAAAAAAAATAATGATTTATGATCTGTTGTTCTCCATAAAAATAGATTACTCCAGTATCTTCTCGGTAGAAAGAAGAATTGGTCATCCTAATCAGTCAAAAATAAGTAGTAGTCGGGACTTTTTGTTATATCTTGGACAGAGCTCCATATATTTTCTGTTTTATCAACCACCAGTGGTAGGAATAACTTTGTGATTAAGCCATAGTGATAAAGTTTTGTTCTTTCAGTTTTCTTGAAGTGACTCGAATTGTGGAGGTAAAGATACAGTAATGGAGTGATATCCTTTTCCTTTAGTATATTTCTTGTTTAAATATTGATACCTCACAATTGTTATGATAAACTTTGTTAATAATTATTTTAAGGGATCACTGTTGCCTTTAGCGTACTCAGTCGTATTTTTTTTTTTGTTATGAGAGTTCAGGTATCTGGCTGTAGTGAGGTAAGTTTTGAATTCTATGATTAGTAGTGTAATAACCAGGTACTTGGAACACCGTGACAATATATATATATATATATATATATATATATATATACATATATATATATATATATATATGTATATATATATATATATATATATATATATGTGTGTGTGTGTATAATTTATATATATAATATATATGTATATATATATATATTTATATATATATATATATATATATATATATATATATATATATATATATATATATATATATATATATATATATATATATATATATATATATATATATATATATATATATATATATATATATATACTCATATATATACATATATATATATATATATATATATATATATATATATATGTATATATATAATATATATATATATATATATATATATATATATATATATGTATATATATATATATATATATATATATATATATATATATATATATATATATATATATATATATATATATATATATATATATATATATATATATATATATATATGCGCACACATCTTCATAAACCCACAGCAAACCACATCAAGAGAAAGCAAAAGGGAAAGTAAAATGAAAGCTAAGCGGCTGAGACACTCACCTCACACTTGGACAGGTGTATGACAGATGACACCTGTCAATCTCTTGCCCACGCCTTGCGGCACAGCTGTCAGTCGACAGAATTATCAGATTCACCATCAAATGTTTGAGAATTTCGAACCGCCTACCGATATGGTGACAGGATTCGCTGTCAGTCAGTCGGGAAACAGTGAGACACTGTAGGACAGTGATGATGTATTGAACAGGCACAGCCTTCGACCTCACACGGGAGAGACACTTTCCTTTCTTCTTCTTCTTCTTCTTCTTCTTCTTCTTCTTCTTCTTCTTCTTCTTCTTCTTCTTCTTCTTCTTCTTCTTATTATTATTATTATTATTATTATTATTATTATTATTATTATTATTACTGTATCGTGATTATTATTATTATTATTATTATTATTATTATTATTATTATTATTATTATTATTATCATAATCAAAAGTTAACCCCTTTTCATATGGAACAAGCAACAGGAAATGCAGAAAGAAGAGATCAGTTACTAGAAAAGAAAAAGGATAACGTAATGAATTAACACATAAACAGATAAAAATGTAAATTATAAAATACAGTGAGAATTGTATTGATAATATTCCTTGGTAATAAAAGTTCATGGTAAATGGCGCCTGCTTTTTCGTCTTAACTGAATTCCAATGTACAACATTTCCCAGTTATTCTAGAAATGAATAATTAGCACATTTTCTCTCCAATTAAGCCTTGATTTAATTCCTTCCAAAAAATTCCAATAAATTTTGTGTTGTAATATTGTTGTAACTTTATTGCACACACAAAATTAGATGTTTTTATTTTAACTTCCAAAAGAAGAGTTCTCTGACTTTTTGCTTAAATAAAAATATCTACATTTTGGTTCCTGGTATTTACAATCTTAAATTCTTAAGTATCTTTACATTCTTAGCTCACAGGGCATTTGAGTCTTCACACATTAGTAATGTAACCTTAAAAGAAATAATTTGTTAGTAATTCTGAAATTCATTATTCATGAAACAGAACAGTGATTAGGTCGTATCTCAATCAAGAGCAATAGAAATAATATTTTATTCAGAAACAAATCTAATTTATTATTTCTTTCAAAAGTGACGTTTCTTAAAGGCCAAATCTGAAGAAAAGAAATAGGCACTGGCCCAGAAACAGATCATACCAATCAATACTTAGAAAACTGACTTCTGTTAATTTTGCAAAGCAGTTATTTGATTGCATTCGAAAGTAAATTTAGAAAGGGAGGTTACATGATAGGAAAAGCAATACTGAATATGCTTTGACATGTGTGTGGTTGTGTGGAGATGAATTGTTTAATTACTGGAATGTGTTTCGAGTGCTTGAACGACCAAACTGCTTGTGATAATAAAGACAGTTTTGTCAGTGATAATAAATATGATTTGTTTCTGAATCTGGGATATTAAGAACTGGTCCTTAAACAATTGCCAATATTGCTAGTAATAACAAGCACGATTTGATTTTGAATCAGATATATTTTCACGTTCTTGACTGAGGTACAACCTTCAAACACCCTTCTATTTATTAAATAGTCTATAAACAATTCATTCATGAATTGTCAATCACTGATTACTTCTTAAAGCATAAAATCCAGGCATGACAATGTTGGCATTCTCACTTTAGCAAAAGTCAGAGAATTTTATTTTTCTCTCGGAAGTTAAAATGAGTACTTTTGATTTTGTATCTACAATTTACAACCCGAAAACAATTTTCCTTGTATTTTGATAATTAACTTACATTTTTATCTATTTACCTATTAATTAGTTAATTTTTTTATAATAACTGATCTCGTCGTCCTGTATTTCCTATTACCTTCTGTTACTTCTTTCAAATGAACACCATAATGTTTTTCGGAAGCTTGAATTTCAAGTCAATGGCCCCTTTTGTGGGCTTGTTCCATATGAATAGGGTTCATCTTCTGAATAATAGTAATAATGAACCGGGAACTGTGACATACCCAGAAATGATAGGAAAATATCAGTTGCAGAAACAAACCGACCACTTCAGCCCCTAAATATATCCTTGCGTACACAATATTGAGAAAGCCCAGTACCTTCGCCTGCTGCCACCAGTTCCAGCAATCCATCACTCTTTCATTGACAACAACAGAAAGAGAGAAGCAACGCTGCAGTAATCTCAGAAATTAGAGACAGAAAGCGCCATCCAAAGAGTGTTTTGGGGAGAGAGCTAATTTGGTAAGTGCCACCCTGATCGAGGTTCCAATTAGGGAAAGGGAGAAGAAGAAGAAGAAGAGGAAGAAGAAGCAGAAGGGTGCTTGCTCAGTCAGGCAGTGCGGATGTGATGACGAAAATTCTGGCATTATTGACGTTTTGGCTGAAATACTTTTGCAAGAAGAAGAAAAATGCAGCTGCGAATGAATGATGTGGCTTTAGGGAATTAGCATATTTCGAAGATGTTTTTTCATGGATATCACATCTTCATATAACATTTGCATTAAGTAGCTTTTAGTTTTCTGAAAAGAAAACTATTGTGCAGGCTTTGTCTGTCCGTCCGCAGTTTTCTGTCAGCACTTTTTCTGTCCGCTCTCAGATCTTAAAAACTACTGAGACTAGAGGGCTGCAAATTGTTATGTTGATCATCCACCCTCCAGCCATCAAACATACCAAGTTATATATGTATATGTAGTGTGAATACCAAGTTGCAGCCCGCTAGCCTCAGTAGTTTTCTATTTTTATTTTTTTTAAGGTTAAAGTTAGCCATGATCGTG
>NC_089743.1:35248976-35251476 GCF_040412425.1 Macrobrachium rosenbergii
TGCAATATGAAAGACGAGACCATAAACCACATAGCAAGTGACTGTCCGGCACTTGCACAGAACCAGTACAAAAAGGGGCTTGATTCAGTAGCAAAAACCCTCCACTGGAGACTGTGCAAGAAATACCTGAGGGAGTGATAGAAAACGATCAGGCAAAGATCGTCTGGGACCATGGTATCAGGACAGATAGGGTGATATGTGCCAATAGACTACACGTGACGTTGATTGACAAAATAAAAGAGAAAGTATCACTCATTGATGTCGCAGTACCATGGGACACCAGAGTAGACGAGAAAGAAAGGGAAAAAATTGATATTATCAAGACCTGAAAATCGAAATAAGAAGGATATGGAATATGCAAATGGAAATTGTACCCATAATCATAGGAGCACTTGGCACGATCCCAAGATCCCTGAAAAGGGACCTTTAGAGTGGATGAAGTTTATTGGTAGTCTTAACCAGTGCTTCATACAATTATCCAGCAACGGAAAATGATTTGTTCTCCACTTATAGCCATTGACTTGTCAACTTGTTTGTGATGTGTATGATAAGTCTGTGTTGTGTTTATAATTTTTTTTTAGTGCACACACATTATAAACCGGTGCTTCATACAATTATATAGCATTGATAAAATATTCGTTCTCCACTTATAGGTGATGTCTTGTTGTCAACTTGTTTGTGATATGTATATGATAAGTTTGCAATGTGATTTTGACATGTTTTACTGCACACACATTAAAAAGGTTTAATACAAATCAACTACTTACTGACAGTCTCAGCCAGCGCTTAAGACGATTATTTAGCAGTGACCCAAGTTTCGTTTTACACCTGTGGCCGCTGACTTGTTGTCAACTTGTCTGTGATATGTATATGAGGAGTTTGTGATGTCTTTATGACATGTTTTAGTGCAGTGAGGATGTACACTTAGTCAGCATTAGGTTCAGGTGGCTCAGCTTGGAATCTCAAATAAAAAAAAAGGTGTTATTGTACTGACATTGATCTTCATATCTACGGAAAGCGTTACCCTTTCTATTCTTACGATATTGGAATGAGGTTGCGAGCCCTAATTCCTAATTCATATCTAGGTATAACCTTCTATAAACAATTTACCTTGTACTTTGATAAGTTATTTATATTTTTACGTATTTATTTGTAAATCTATTTGTTTTTTGCTAATACCTGATCTCTTCTTTCTGTATATCCCATATCTTCTGTTATTATTTCAAATGAAAAAATTATTTCAAATGAACTCCATATTCTTTGGAAGTTTGAATTTCAAGTCAGTAGCCCCTGTGGGCTTGTTCCATAGGAATTAGGGTTTATCTTCTGAATAATAATAATAATAATAATAATAATAATAATAATAATAATAATAATAATAATAAAAATGCCCGTAGGGAGTTAGTGCCGTTAGTGCACCTCATGCTTTGCACTGTAGGCATTACTTAAGGTTCTTTGCAGCGTGACTTCGGCCCCTAGTTGCAACCCTTTTATTGCTTTTGCTGTACCTCCTTTCATATTCTCTTTCTGTCATCTTACTTTCCACCCTCTCCTAACAACTGGTTCATAGTGCATCTGCGAGGTTTTCCCCCTGTTACACCTTTCTAACCTTTTACTGTCAATTTTCGTTTCAGTGCTGAATGACCTCATAGGTCCCAGTGCTTGGTCTGTGACCTAAATTCTATATTCAATAATAATAATAATAATAATAATAATAATAATAGTAATAATAATAATAATAATCACTCACCACTCACCATACTGAGTTCAAACAGAACTCAGTATGAGGATCGATTCTTCTTCCTGAATATTTTTGTGTCGGAGCAGTAGACTCATTTTTCTGCAAATGTCAGCTCGTGTAGGCACAAGCATTTATATAGTAAAAGTGTATGGATATGAGAAATCAGAAAGCTTTTGTTGTATTGTTTCGCTTTTATTTAATAAACAATGTAATAGCAGTTCTCTGAACGAGTTTTGTGGCGTTTTGATTAAAATGTATATTGCTTTTTCAACCTCAGCTGGTTCTTTCGTGTAAACTTCATTTTACCTTTTTGCTTTTACATTACCTTTATGTATGTATGTATGTATGTATGTATGTATGTATGTATGTATGTATGTACGTATGTATGTGTATAAAATATATATATATATATATATATATATATATATATATATATATATATATATATACCATACACATAACTTCATATCACGTTTTTGTTTCTACCTACCTTTATGTGTGTGTATATATATATATATATATATATATATATATATATATATATATGTATATATATATATATATATATATATATATATATATATATATATATATATATATATATATATATATATATATATATATATATATATATATATATATATTATATATATTGTTAAGTGGGAAACCACTTCCTAAGCAAACCCAAACCTCCAAACTGACTTGTAACCCAAAAATAACGTAATTTCGTACTGATACCTAACTGAGGAAGGGCATGAG
>NC_089743.1:35261476-35263976 GCF_040412425.1 Macrobrachium rosenbergii
TCCTGCCACAAAGAATCGCTTTCTTGAATGACAAAATGGAGTCTTTGGTAGCCTCAATAAAATATTTTAAGCCAACTGTTCGTTGGAGTATGATGTTGAACTTTGGTAAAATTGATCAAGGTGTCTCTCGCTTATAGGTAATACTTGAATTACCTAATATAAATATTCAACAATTCTTTGTTTCACTTTAACTCTAAGAACCATTTTTTTGTTGGCTCTGTACACTTGAAAGTTGAGGGATCAATATTAAGAAAAAGAGTTATTTGGAGAATAAAAAGAAATTGGATGATCTTTTAGTACTGCAAAAGAAATAGCACTACAGTAAAACATGTTATAAACATGTTTGGTGACTTGTCGCACACACATCACAAACAGGTTGAACAAAGGACACAGACTTGTTAGCAGTTATAACCAATGCTTGAAAATTTATATGAAGATGAATGAGAAATTGGAGGATCTCTGGTACTGCAAAAGAATCTGAACCAAAATAATTAAACATGTTATAAACATGTTCTAAACAAGTCGGTGATTTGTTACAACACATCACAAACAGGTTGAATACAAGTCACCGACTTATTGCCAATTCTGACCAGTTCTCCATACGATTATCCAGCATTTGACAAAGATCAGTTGTCCACTTACGGTCGTTGACTTGTTTCTAACATGTTTGTGACATATATACTGTAAGTTGCCGACATGTGTTTATGACATGTTCTGCTGTGGTGTGGACGCACCATAAGGAAGGCATTACCAAAGCAAATAATAAGATCATGAAAACCACACAATCATGGTGCCACTGCATTACTACCCTAATACTATTCTCCTTGCATTTTAATACATTTTCATATATATTTATTCATTTATTTTTTTCTTTTTTTAATAAGCGAGATCTCTCCTTTCTGTATTTCCATTTACCCGTTCTTACTCCTTCCTAATGAACACCTTAATATTCTTTTGAAGCTTGATTTTCAAGTCAATGGCCCCTTGTGTGGGCTTGTTCCATATGAATAGGGTTCACCTTCTGAATAATAATAATAATAATAATAATAATAATAATAATAATAATAATAATAATAATAATAATAATAATAATAATAATAATAATAATAATAATAATAATAATAATAATAATAATAATAATAATAATAATAATAATAATAATAATAACAATAATAATAATAATAATAATAATAATAATAATAATAATAATAATAATAATGAGGTAGTAGTACTGTATATCTGGATTTAAATTATGTGGAATTCAAATTCACTTATATCAAATATTATGGTCAGAAGAAGAGAGTTTAAAATGTCAAGGACCTGTTAAGATCTTTCTTCACTGGTTATATATTTATTATGATCAGGAGATGACGCAGAACTCAAGCTTTCTTTTGAGAAATCACATTTTCAGAGGGAATTAGTGAAGACTGAAATTATTATTATTGTCATTATTATTCAGAAGATGAAACCTATTCATATGGAACAAGCTCAAAGGGGCCACTGACTTGAAATTCAAGCTTCCAAAGAATATGGCGTTCATTACAAAGGGGGCAAGAGGAGGTAAAGGAAAATACAGAAAGAAGAGATCCCACATATGATAAAAATAGATAAACAGATGATAATTTATTAAAATGCAAGAAGGACAGTGTTAAAATGCAAGAAGAATAGTGTTAGGGTAGTAATGCATTGCATTTTTCCTTGAACTTGAATGTTACATGTCGGTAAAAAAAACAACACTGAATCTGTAAAAATGAATTTTCCTTTAGCATGTGTGTCAGAAATACTGAAAAGGTAATAAAACAGGTGTAAATTCACGGAAGCTGTAAGAGAATTAGCATAGGTAAGAACACAAATCATTGTCATTTGAGACACGATAAAAATTAAAATAAATCAAAAGTTATGATTGATCATTTTTTTCAACCTTTGTGAATTTTGAAGGCGTCAGACAGTTGAACCTTCATCAGACCTAAAAATCCTCTGTCGTAATGTTTAGTTGTTTCCTATTAGAATGCATCTAAAAAAGAAAACCATTCGATACAGCATAAACGAGAATAAAAAGCATAATGATTTCATAGTTAGCCTTCTAAAGAATAAAATCCTTTTGCCAATATCCTCCTGAGTTCATACAAAAATGTCGTTCATTACGAGATACTCAGCATTAAAAATAACATTTCCTACGAATCACATTTAAGGTAAAACATTTCTGACATCCAGAAAGGATTAACAGCAAATTACAAATTCACATTAACAAAAATTTTACTTGTAATTGGTATACCAAAACATTATACTTTTAGTTTTCTGAAAAGAAAACTATTGTGCCGGCTTTGTTTGTCCGTCCACACTTTTTATTGACCGTACTTTTTCTGGCCGCCCTCAGATCTTAAAAACTGCTGAGGCTAGAGGGCTGCAAATTGGTATGTTTATCATCCACCCTCCACTCATCAAGCATAGCAAATTGTAGCCCTCCAGCCTAAGTAGTTTTTACTTTGTTTAAGGTTAA
>NC_089743.1:35268976-35286476 GCF_040412425.1 Macrobrachium rosenbergii
CCTTATCGTTTTTAAACATTACATTTCCCTTCTCTATAATGATTAAATTGCACGGAATAATGTTTTAGAGGAAGATACAGTCACTTTCTATAACATTTACTTCCTATAAAATTCAACAAAGCAACCAAATTGCATGCGTTAATTCACTTTGTATTCTGGAGCGCCCTTTCAATAAGATTAACCTTGCAAATTGCATTGCAGCATGAGTAACATAATTTGGTAAAAGCCTGCTGTAGCTTTTGTTTTTGAGTGACGATAGCTCTCTCTCTCTCTCTCTCTCTCTCTCTCTCTCTCTCTCTCTCTCCAATAGGCCATGTAACATGTTTATTTCTATTTCAATATGAATTTTCTTGTTAAAGCACTTAGCCTCTCCTTGGTTAATTCAATGCCTGTGTTAATCCAAGACAGCTGATTCAAGAGGCTGTGTTAATCTAAGAGTGTTGATCCAAGAGGTTGTAATAATCCACGACAGCTGATTCAAGAGGCTGTATTAATCCAAGACAGTTGATCCAAGAGACTGTGGTAATCCAAGACAGTTGATCCAAGAGGTTGTGTTAATCCCCGACAGCTGATTCAAGAAGCTGTTTTACTCCACAACAGTTGATCCAAGAGGCTGCATTAATCCAAGATGGTTGATACAAGTCTGTGTTAATCCAAGACAGCTGATTCAAGGGGCTGTGTTAATCCAAGACAGCTGATCCAAGAGGCTGTGTTAGTCATAAACGGTTGATCCAAAAGGCTGTGTCAATCCAAGACAGTTGATCCAAGAGGTTGTGTTAACCACGACAGCTGATTCAAGGGGCTGTGTTAATCCAAGACATCGAAGTCAAGAGGCTGTGTTAATCCAAGACAGCTGATTCAAGAGGCTGTATTAATCCAAGACAGCTGATCCAATAACCTGTGTTAATCTAAGACAGCTGATCCAGGAGGCTGTGCTAAACCAAGACAGCTGATTTAAGAGGTTTAATCCAAGAAAGCTGATCCAAGAGGCTGTTTTAACCCAAGGCAGCTGATTTAAGAGGCTGTGTTAATCCAAGACAGTTGATTCAAGAGGCTCTGCTAATCCAAGAAATCTGATACAAGATGTTGTTTTAATCCAAGACAGTTGATCCAAAAGGCTGTATTAATACAAGACAGCTGATCCAAGAGGTTGTGTTAATCCACGACGGCTGATTCAAGAGGCTGTATTAATCCAAGACAGCTGATTCAAGAGGCTGTGTTAATCCAAGACTGCTGATCCACGAGGCTGTGTTAATCTAAGACAGATGATTCAAGAGGCTGTGTTAATTCAAGACATGATAAAGAACATTTCAACCTTTTAACACACGTCAGAACTCGTTAGAAGGTGGAGTTCTTTTACTATTGCAATAATGAAATTGTGTTTTTAAACCAAAAATCCTAAAACACTTACAAATTTTCCTATAACATTCAGTTTTGCTTCAGAGTGTTGACATAAAATCTTGATACGAAGAGGAAAGCTGAACAGATAACAAAAAATTGTACAAGAACGTTTCGGCTTGACCTAGTTATTGTTCTAGTTATATAAGAATTTAAAATTTTAAACAAGAATTTAAAACATTTAACACTCGTCAGAACTTGAAAGTCGAGTTCTCTTAATATTTCAATAGCAAATTGGATAAGGATTTTTACTTACATATTAGTTTTCAAACAAGGCATTCTACAGCACATAAATTTCCAGACGCATTCAGTTTTGCTTCATTATGAAGACATAAAAATCTTGATGTGGAGGACAATTATGAACAGATAACTATAAACTGTGCAAGAATGTTCAGGTTTGACTTTATAAAGGTTATTTAAATATTTTGATATTTGTCAGAACCTTGAAGAAAATCGAGTTCTTTTAACATTGCAATAAAGAAAATAAGCAGTTTTCAAACCAGGGATTCTAATATTTCCAAACGCTTTCAGTTTTGTTTCAACGTGTCGGAATAAAACCTTGTTACGAAGTGGAAACCTGAACAGATATAACTCCTGGCCAAATAGCTGTTTTCATTCCTTGAATGTTCCATTTACATTCCACCGGGAATCTCTCTGCCTAAGAGCAGCAGCTCACCCTCTTTTAAAAGAGTGGCTCGTCAGATTCCAGCGAACGGGGGCAAAATGCATTAGCGCCATTTCAGAGGCTTGGCGAAGGGTTTTCCTCTCTCTCTCATTTACAGATGGTTTTTTTGGGGACTGAAAAAAAATTAAATCAGAAGCCTTTGTTCTCTGATGAGGTGGCTGTCTAAAAGCTGGGATCGTCGGCGTTGAATCTGGGAAAATGCAACAGTGCTTTCCTCTTGACTTGACGAGAGAGAGAGAGAGAGAGAGAGAGAGAGAGAGAGAGAGAGAGAGAGAGAGAGGGTGGGGGAGGGGGAATAGAAGGAAGAAGGAAAAATTTTAGCAAGTTTTCTACCAGGATAGATGATGCAATTAAAGAGAGACTGACCGGTTTTACTTCCATTTGTATATAAGCATCGAGCGTTGTGGTAATTTCAAGCATATATATACATTATATATATATATATATATATATATATATATATATATATATATATATATATATATATATATATATATATATATATATATATATATATACATATACATACATGCTTGAAATTACCAAAACACGTGATGCTCATATGCAAATGGAATTAAACCGGACAGTCTCTCTCTAATTGCATCATCGATCCTGGTAGAAACTTGCTAAAATTTTCCCTTCTTTCTTCTATTCCCCCTTCCCAACGCCCCCAACCTTTCTCTCTCTCTCTCTCTCTCGCTTTCTCTCTACTTCTCTCTCTCTTTTCTTCCCAACTCACGTCAAGTCAAGAGGAAAGCATTGTTGCATTTTCCCAGATTCAACGCCGACGATCCCACCCTTCAAACAGCTGCCTCATCAGGGAACAAAGGCTTCTGATTTCTATTTTTTTTTCAGGCCCCCCAAAAATTCTAGCCTGTAAACGAGAGAGGAAAACCCTTTGCCAAGCCTCTGAAATGGCGCTAATGCTCTTTGCTCAATTCGCTGGAATCTGACGGGCCACTCTTTAAAAGAGGGCGAGCTGCTGCTCTTAGGCAGAGAGATTCCCGGTGGAATGTAAATGGAACATTCAAGGAATGAAAACAGCTATTTGGCCAGGAGTTATATCTGTTCAGATTTCCACTTCGTAACAAGGTTTTATTCCGACACGCTGAAACAAAACTGAAAGCGTTTGGAAATTTTAGAATCCCTGGTTTGAAAACTGGCAATTTTCTTTGTTGCAACAGTAAAAGAACTCGTCTTTGCTTCAAGGTTCTGACATGTGTTAAAGTATTTAAGTGATCTTTAACATGTTATAAAGTCAAACCTGAACATTCTTGCACAATTTATAGTTATCTGTCCATAATTCTCGTCCGTATCAAAGATTTTATGTCGTCATTACGAAGCAAAACTAAATGCGGTTGGAAATGTTGTAAGAATGTCTTAAAATGAGTGGTTTGAAAACTGGCATTTTTCTTTAATGCAATAATAAGAGAACTCTGTTTCATTCCGGTTTCTGAACGTTTTAAAATGTTGAAACGATCTTTACCATATGATGAAATCAAACCTAAACATTCTGGTAATATCTTTAGCAAATGTTATTACTTGGATTGTCATTTTTTTTTTTTATTAAATTGGCAAATCTTGTACACAATCTCAACTTCTGGATAATAAGACCCTTTCTTTTATACCTCTGTTACTCCATCTATCCAGTGCTTTTAGAGTCTTTATCTCCTTCTGCCTTCTAGCATCAGGATTATACACTCATTCACCATCCTAGCAGCCTCCGTTCTCTCCACATGTCTGCACCATCTGAAAATATTCTGACTCGTTCCTTCACTAGTTAGTTTTCTGTAAAAGAAAACTATTACACCGGCTTTGTCTGTCCGTCCGCAATTTTTTCTGTCCGCACTGTTTTTGTCCGCCCTCAGATCTTAAAAGCTACTGAGGCTAGAGGGCTGCAAGTTTGCATACTGATCATCCACCCTCCAATCATCAAACATACCAAATTGCAGCCCTCTAGCCTCAGTAGTTTTTATTTTATTTAAGGTTAAAGTTAGCCATAATCGTGCATCTGGCAACAATATAGGATAGGCCACCACCGGGCCGTGGTTAAAGTTTCATGGGCAGCGGCTCATACAGCATTATACCAAGACTATCGAAAGATAGATCTATTTTCGGTGGCCTTGATTATACGCTGTACAGAAAACTACGCTGGAGAAACTCCGTCGCATTTTTTACTTGTTTACTTGATCACTTTTACCTACCTGTACATCTTCATTCTGTCCAAAAGGAAGCAGGTTGTTTTGTCACAAATTACTCGAGAAGTGAGTTATATGGCTGAGTAGTTTGCAGTTATATGCTTGCAAGCATTAAACCCCAATTTACTGTACCTCATTTCATATTCTCTTTCTTCCATCTTACTTTCCACCATCTCCTAACAATTGTTTCATAGTGCAGCTGAGAGGTTTTGCACCTGTTACACCTTTCAAACCTACCTACTCTCAATTTTCCTTTCAGCGCTGGATGACCTCATAGGTCCCGGCGCCTGGTCTTTGGCCTAAATCTCATATTCCATGCCATTCCATGCAAGTACTACACCATTTATTATTATTATTATTATTATTATTAATACTATTATTATTACTCAGAAAATAAATCTTTCTCATATGGAACAAACATATCTATCTATCTATCTATCTATCTATCTATCTATCTATCTATCTATCTATCTATCTATCTATCTATATATATATATATATATATATATATATATATACATATATATATATATATATATATATATATTGTCACGATGTGTACCAAGTACCTGGTTATTACACAACTAATCACAGAACTCAAAAATTTACCTCACTTCAGCCAGACACCTGAACTCTCATAACAATAAAAATTACGACTGAGTACTCTAAAGGTAACAGTGGTCCCTTAAAAAGCTTATTAATCACGCAAAAAAATCAAACTAAGTTTATCAAAACAAGTATGAGGCATCATCAGTTAAACAAGAAATATACTAGAGCAAAAGGGCATCACTCCATCAAATAACTTTTAACTGTTTCCCTGATCTTAATTCACTTCAGCAAAACTAAAGGAACAAAAAATGTTTATCACTTGGCCTTATGCACACAATTAATCTTATTCACTGGTGGTCAAAAAATGAAACACTGTTTTAAAAACATTAAATACAAAAATTTATTTTTAAATTCAAAATTTATAATTAGAATTCACAATCTGAAAAATTTACTATTACTTGAAAACAACACAAAATTTAATTAATTCTTGAATTAAATTATTAAACAAAACTAAATCACAAAAACTTTAATTTATCAAGAAATTAAATCAATCAAGCAAAATTTAAACTATTAAGAATTATTCAAGATTTGAAAAGACAATCTTAGTAAATGAAAATTAAATCAAGTATGCAATGTTAAATTATTAAGAAATACTTAAATTGCTAAGTAAATAAATGTTAAATCACCAATATATAAAATGTGAAAAATTAAGAGACTGCAAACACAAGAACACACAAAAATACACAAAATATTTACCAAAATAATTTCACTAAGGCAAAAATTCCTCAACATACCTAAAATTCACTTTACCTTACACAAGTTTGTGAAAACTTTTACAAAATCACCTGAAATGCAGCTGCTTGAGATTCACTAAACACACTTTTTTGTTAGGCGCCGTCGCACACTTTTCTTGCATTTAGATCTCAAAATAAGATTAACACCAGTGACCACACAAATATTTTACGCTAATAATTTCCCTCTTTTGAAGAGAGAGATATTATTAAGAAGAGTTTTTTGGGAGCTGAAACAATCATGTGGTGTCATTATTAAGAGGTAAAAAAATTCTAGAAGAGGAAGATGAAGTCACTCCTTGAGCAAAATGTTTTGAATGCAATCAGGACAATACATGAAACATTGTGAAATTATTCGCCTTCTCCTCGATTGGGACAAAGCTTTTATAGAAATCTTAACATGATCAAAACAGACTGCAGCTGGCTAATTATGACTGGCATGTTTTAAAAACAAAATGAAAATCCTGAGTTGGTTTCCAGAATGGAGCAGCTATTGTTATCTCTCACCTGTCAAGAGTTATCTTTTGTGATGAAACTCGAAGCAAAACAGGCCTTCGCTACCACACACACGTGTTGCTGATATACTACGTTACTATTAAAACTATTGTTAATTCTAAATTACGCTGTAAAGTTATCTAAATCACTAACTCTTTTGAGGTCTGACATTACACTACATACAATACTTCAACAATTATTACCATTACACAGAACACATGATAACTACAACAGTAAATATATCAAAAATCATGGGATGATATACATATTACAAGGCAATATCATGATATATATATATATATATATATATATATATATATATATATATATATATATATATATATATATATATATATATATATATATATATATACATATATATATGAACAAAGTTACAGTCACGAAGGAAATAGTGAAAAAATAGCCGCTGAAACTGAAGCATCCAAAGAACATGGCGTTCATTAAGAAAGAAAGAAAGAGAAAAAGATATCTGACAGAATGACAACAGAATTAAAAGCCCGATATTTGATGGAATAAACTATAGTACAGACAAAAACAGTCCGTCAGTTTCAATCTCAACCAAAGAGTCTTGAGCAGTGGTTCTTAAACTTTTTGCCTTGGGCCCCCTCTGCATTATGTATAGATTCCACGCCCCCTCCCCCTGAAATTTTTGCCAACTATAAACTCAACTTTAAATTTTTGACACGTTTTGAGATAATAACTAGAAAACATGGAAGCAGTGGTAATGTTTTTTGCAATTTTGAAATTAACCTCACAAATAAAAAAAAATAATAGGCACCATCTGGCAGCCCTGCTTGAGGCCCCCTTGGAAGTCTCTGGTGCCCCCCTAGTTTCATCGCCCCGTCCAAAACATGAACAATAGGTGTTTGTAACAAACAGCAAACAAAAGGCCGGTAATAACTGTTTCTCTGACAAACAAAAGACGAGAGAGAATGAAATGCCCAACTCGGGCGTCAGGACAAGTAATAGAATGTCTCGATTCAATCCCTCCTGTTATTTTATAAAAAAAAAAAAAAGTAAAAAACGCGCCGAAGTTGCTTCGGCGCAACTTGAGTTTTCTGTACAACGTATAATCAAGGCCACCGAAAATAGTGTAATGCTGTATGAGCCGCTGCCCATGAAACTTTAACCACGGGACGGTGGTGGCCTATCTTATATTGTTACCAGAAGCACGATTATGGTTAACTTTAACCTTAAAGAAAATAAAAACTACTGAGGAGGCTAGAGGGCTACAATTTGGTATGTTTGACGATTGGAGGGTAGATGACCAACATACCAATTTGCAGCCCTCTAACCTTAGAAGTTTTAGGTCTGAGGGTGGACAGAAAAAATGCGGAAAGAAAAAAGTGCGGACAGACAGACAAAGCCGGTACAGTAGCTTTCTTTTACAGAAAACTAAAAAAAAAAAAGCGTTAATTTGTAGGCCAAATAAACGTTATTCTTGTATACAAATGGGGAAAATGGTTCTTCTTTGTTTCGTAGGATCTGGCTGTGATGCTTTGCTGCGAAAGAGGAAGGATTAGGCGCTGTCGTTTTCATATTTCATTTTATGCGTGAAATGTATGCCCTGCGAGGTTTGCTGTATATGTATATGTATATATAATATACGCATTCATGTAGATGTATATTATTATTATTATTATTATTATTATTATTATTATTAAAAATTACTTATAGTAGCATGAGTCTTGAAATGGAGAAACAAATCCACAGTTATGTATGAGTACGCATATCTAAAAATAAATCTTTATTAGCTATTTTTATTTTTAAATATACATACCCATACATACTGTGGATTTGTTTCTCTATTATTATTATTATTATTATTATTATTATTATTATTATTATTATTACTAAAAAGATGAACCTTATTCACATGGAACAAGCCCATAGATGCCACTGACCTGAAATTCAAGCTTCCAAAGAATACGGCGTTCATTCGAAAGAAGTAACAGAAGGTAATTGAAAATACAGAAAGAGGAGATCAGTTCTTAGAAAAACAGATAAATTAAGAAATCACTATGTATATGTTTATGAGCATTCCTTGCTATTCCGTGGTGGTATCTTTGAAGTAGAGAGCTACAGATCTTGGCCTGAGACTTGCCTCCCGCGGCATCCAGAACGTTATAATAAAAGGAGAGACAATAGAAAATAGTATTTGTATCATCTAAGTCCTGTCGACAGCCCAAATTACTGATGCACCCTCAGTAAACAAGGTATGAAGATTGAATTATTCAGAAGATGAATAATAATAATAATAATAATAATAATAATAATAATAATAATAATAATAATAATAATAATAATAATACTATATGACGTGAAATATATTCATGTACCTCAATCTGCGATTTTTTGAGGCAATAGAAACCTTGTCTCCCTCATGACTTCGTGAATATCATTTCGGTTGGAGGTCTGACTCTCCTCATAATGAAATAACGAAATACGATAGTTTATCGTTTTGTTTCGTTTCAGGCTGAGGAAAACTTGTAGTGAAAAAACACTGGCAAGGACCTTTACAATGAAGAATATAATGAAGGATATGAAAGCACGGTAAGTGTAATTTGTATACGAAATGTTATA
The DNA here is from genome assembly GCF_040412425.1 of Macrobrachium rosenbergii. Taxonomy (NCBI): domain Eukaryota; kingdom Metazoa; phylum Arthropoda; class Malacostraca; order Decapoda; family Palaemonidae; genus Macrobrachium; species Macrobrachium rosenbergii. The sequence goes on from NC_089743.1 coordinate 35,277,697, forward strand.
TCACTTATCCTGTATTTATTATGTCTAAAGTCATAAGTCTTTCATTCAGCTTTACAGATAGAAGAGGTATCAGTCATTAGTACAAAAACATCCTATCATGTCAGAGTCATAGGTTTCCCTTCAGTTTTACAGACAAAACAATTGTCAGACATTAGCGCAAAAAAAAAAAAATGTTAATTATTGATCACATTTATGAAAATGGGTATTGAGCTTATGGTTCGTCATTCAAATATTTTTAGCCTTTCGACAATGAGATATTGATTGTACAGTAACCAATGAATTGTGAGATAAATAATTTTGAACTGAAGACAAAATATAATGCAGTTCATTTACAAAGGCCTCCAAATAAATCTGTGAAAAATATTTCATTTTTCATATTGCAAAAACAACTCCAGTCCCAATTAGTTGCTGACTATCATTATAAAAATTTACTTTCGAAACATTTCTCTCAGCCAACAATTGGGTGACTGTCACAAATATTTCTTATATTTCTCTTAAGCAAATAATTTTTTCTGTCTCCCTCCATTTCAACCATAAGTAATCTGAGTGGACGAAGCTGTCTTTCGAAAATTATTCCTTGTAATTCTTCCTTGGTTTTGGGAAGCCATTTTTTTTTTCCCAACAGTATGTTGTATGTCTCTTCATTATGCACTGGAATCCACTTAGTGTACTGCATTTCGTTTTATATAGTTTTTTAAACAGAAACAATATTTTTTATTCTAGTTGAATTGAACTGAATTTAAAATTTAGGCCAAAGGCCAAGCACTGGGACCCACGAGGTCTTTCGGCGCTGAAATGGAAATTGACAGTAAAAGGTTTGAATGGTGTAACAGGTGGAAAACCTCGCAGTTGCACTATGAATCAATTGTTAGGAGAAGCTGGAAGTAAGATGGAAGGAAGAGAATATGAAAGAAGGTATAGTAAAAGGAACGAAAAGGGTTGCAGTTAGGGGCCAAAAGACACGCTACAAAAAACCTCAAGCAATGCCTACAGTGTACCGCATGAGGTGCACTGACGGCGCTACCCTCCTACGGAGTTTTATTCTAGTTGCCTCCCTCTATTTCAACCGTAAGTAATCTACCTGGACCAAACAGTCTTTCGAAAATGATTCCTTGTAATTCTTCCTTGGTTTTGGAAAGCCATTTTTTCCCCAACACTACATTGTATGCTTCTTAATTATACACTGGGAATCCATTTGGTAAACTGCATTGTGCAACTTTAATTATGCCTCGGGCTTCCGATATGAATTCCTTTGTATTCTACAGTGCAACTCTCGTTACATTGTTTCCTGTATCGTGATTACATTCGATGTGCTGTATTGTCACTATAAATTAACTTCTTTTGTTACAGATTTCTACTGTATTTTTTCTGAAAACATTTTCATATTTTCTCATCGACAAGTATGCAGTGCTTTTTATGTCATGTTTAATTTTAGGAAATTAAATGTGTATCATTAATTTTTCCATTTCATTTGCTTTTGTTATATGTAAGTGATACTCTTTTGCATGTATAATCAAAATTATCCACTATTTGTCACGCACCCTTATTGGGGCTGGAGTAATTTTTGCAATATAAAAATGAAATATTTTTCAAAATTTATTGAGAGAACTTTTGTAGGTGAAATTTATTATAATTATTCAAAATCATTTATCTTACAATTCAGTGGTTACTATACAATCAATAAACCATTGTCAAATTTTCCCCCTCCACCAAAAATTTAAAAAAAAAATCACTGGAGAAACCACTGAAGAGAGGATTGACATTTTTATTTTCATTTTCCCTTTTCTTATGCTTATTTTCACTTTCGTTTCCGAACTTAAATTTTTAAGTATATAAGTAAAAACCAAAAATGAAAAGTGAGGAGAAACAAAGAATCATTTCCTCAGAAGCTCCCAGTTCAAAGGTTAAATTAACCCTGTTTATGATTTAAGCCGCGAGAAGCAACGTGAGGATTAAACCAAGCATGCATACCTTGTAATTCTTTCTTAATGCAGAGAGAGAGAGAGAGAGAGAGAGAGAGAGAGAGAGAGAGAGAGAGAGAGAGAGAGAGAGAGAGAGAGATGTTGGCGGATATATTGAAGGATCTTTTTGCATGAATTAAGTCAAAAGAATGACATGAACTGCGTTAAAAGAATGACATGGATTATGTTAAAGGAAATACATGAATTATCTGAAAAGGAATTACGTGAATTATGTTAAAGAAATTACCTGAATTATTTTAAAGGAATTATATCAACTATATAAAAGGAGTTGTATGAATTATGTTAAAATAATGACATGAATTATATCAAATGAAAACCATGAGTTATGTTAAAGGAAAACCATCAATTATGTTAAAGGAATTAGTGAATCATCTTAAAGGAATAACATGAATTATGTCAAAGGAATAACATGAATTATGTTAAAGGAAGGACATGAATTATCTTGAAGAAATGACATGAATCATGTTAAAGGAATGATTGAATTATATTAAAAGAATGACATAAATAACGTAGAAGGAATTACATGAATAATGGTAGAGGAATGACTGAATTATGTTAAAAGAATGACATGAATTATGTTAAAGGAACTGCATGACATATGTTGAAGGAATTACATGAAATATCTTAAAAGAATTACATATATTATGTTAAGGGAACTACATGAATTTTATCAAAGAAACGACATCAATTATGTCAGAGGAATGAAGCGAATTATGTTAAAAGAATGGCATGAATTATACTAGAGGAAAGACGTCAAAATATCAATGGAATGACATGAATTATGTCAAAGGAATTGCATGAATTATGTTGAAGGAAATACACGAATTATCTGAAGGGAATTACGTGAATTATGTTAAAGGAACATGTGTTATATATATAAAAATATATATATTTATGTTACCAGCCCGGGTTCGAGGACCATCTTTATTTAAGGGATATCTGTTTTAAGAACAGAATTAGACATCCCACTTTTCTTGAGATTATCTGTGGTAGCCGTGGCTCTTTCCTTGAGTCAGCAGATCCCTTCCCCTTCGTCATAAGATTCTCACTAAACCTATCTTTTCACAAAGGCCAACTGAAATGAGACACTGATATAGAAAACTAGACTTTATTGACAAAATTAACGAAAGTGATTCAGCAAAACCTACATTGGAGTGATTCACACATAACTAGAGGGGATACTGAATCACAAGCAAGTAGGATAAGGATTCTATGTCAAGCTATACTAGTGATTAACACTATGGTCATCAAACAATGTAATAAGGTCATAAAGACCACAACAAAAGTCATATCATATGTAAGAGAAAAAACACCACTTCCAAATATTTGTCCCTCCCAGGACAATGTTCGAATTCCTGTAGAAAGAAATATATCATTATATTAAAACCTGCAATGAATGTACATACATGCATGTTCAAACAGAAAAATGCATAAGGGAGGCACAATGGGATTTCACTGCACCACTATATAAAGTCTGGAAAAAATACATAAGTGTTCATGAGTTATGATACTCACTTTCTATGGCCGCTAGGTAAGTAATTTTCACAGTGGTGGTCTTTAAACACTCATGAGGCAACACACCACCTACCAAAACCAAAGTCCTCCCGTGAGTCAATGTTCCTCCCGTCATATATCATGGGGGATCACACATATACACACACACATACCTCCCCGGAATCTCAACATTTCCGGCGCATTAGTTCAGTGACAGAACGAACACACATTGTTTCCATGCGCTTAAAACGTGAACAGATAGCTCTCAGTATCTAACTGAGCAAACTTCCAATGTCAGCACAAATGCATTCGTCAGATCCCAAATGCATACGTCAGACATTCCCCGCCACCGACACCACCGCCTCTAGAGCAGAAGCGCCCTGCTAGGGCATCACATACTTCTTTCAAAGGTCACCCCTGTGACTGTTACATACATACATATATATATATATATATATATATATATATATATATATATATATATATATATATATATATATATATATATATATATATATATATATATATATATATATATATATATATACAGTTATAATGAGAACATACACACTTATATATATACATATATATATATTATATATATACATATATGTATGTATGTATGTATATATGTATGTATGTATGTATGTATGTATGTATGTATGTATGTACAGTATGTATGGCTTCTGTGGTCTGGTTGGCAGCGCTCTGGTCTTTCATTTGAAAGACCTGGGTTCGATCCTGATGTGAGTCAGAAATTTATTTCTGTTCCACACGTAATTGTGTGTTGATATATCTATCATATTCACTCAGAAATTCTGTCAGTTGGGTAACTGCTGAGTCGGGAAGTTGGGGAGAAGACGCTGGTATGCAAGCAGTTAGCCTGCCCAGGTAATTCCTTGGGTACAGTTGTACTCAGGTTCCAACTTCTTTTATGACTTGTGTGGTCTGGTTAGCAGCGCCCTGGTCTTTCATTTGAAAGATCTGGGTTCAATCCTGGTGTGAGTCAGAAATTTATTTCTGTTCCACACGTAATTGTGTATTGATATTTCTCTCTCTCTCTATATATATATATACATACAAACACACACACATATATATATATATATATATATATATATATATATATATATATATATACATATATATATATATATATATGTATATATATATATATATATATATATATATATATATATATATATATATATATATATATATATATATATATGTCTGGGTTCTCGTTGGACAACAGTGAGATATGTGATGACCTGTCAGGGGCCCTCACGGCAGATGCAGTTGTGCTGACATTGGAATTTGATCAGTCGGATACAAGAGAACCATTTGTTCATGGCCCGAACACATGGGAACAGCATGACAGAGCACTGAACTGATGTGCCGGCAGTGCCAGGTTCCAGTGGGGTATGTGCGTGTGTGTGTGCGTCACCCACGGTATATTATCCGGGGGATAGACTCTTGCAAGGGCATTTGACTAAGAGATCTGGGTCTATTTGGTTAGTGGTGAATTGTGTTAAGATACATTATTTACGGCCATAGAACATAAGTAAAAACGCACAGTGACATTTATATCTTTTCCACACTTTAGAAGGAAAACCCCCAGTTTGGAAGCAGTTTAAGTTAAGTATACCTTAGTTTAACCAGACCACTGAGGAGCTGATTAGCAGCTCTCCTAGGGCTGGCCCGAGGGATTAGACTTATTTTACGTGGCTAAGAACCAACTGGTTACCTAGCAACGGGACCTACAGCTTATTGTGGAATCCGAACCACATTATAGCGAGAAATGAATTTCTATCACCAGAAATAAATTCCTCTAATTCTTCATTGGCCGGCCGGAGGCTCGAACTCGGGCCTAGCAGAGTGTTAGCCGAGAACTCTACCGACTCGTCCAGTGAGGAACTGTTTGGAAGCAGTGAAACTGAACGATGTTTACATAGTGAATTTGCACAATTGAGCATTTTCTATTTCTATCTTGAATATGTACATTCATTCCAGGTTTTTAATATAATGAAATGTTTCTTCCAACAGGAATCGAACATCGTCCTGGAGGACGAATATTTAGGAAGTGGTGTTTTTACTCTTACATACGATATGACTTTTATTGTGGTCGTTACGACCTTATTACTTTGCTTGATGACAAGGGAGTTATTCACTAATATTGCTTGGCATAAAATAATGACTATGCTTGTTTGTGAAACAGTATTTTCTCTAGCTATGTTTTCCTTTGATAGAGGGTGTGAATCACTCCATTTCATGACCGTAGCTTTTGCTGAGTTACTTTCGTTAAATATGTCAATAAAGTATATTTTGTATACCAGTGTCTCATTTCAGTAGGCCTTTGTGTAAAGATAGGTTTAGGAGAGAAGTTTAGACAAAAAGAGAAGGGATCTGCTGATCCAAGGAAGTGCCACGGCTACCAGAGGCATCTCAAGAAAAGTGAGATGTTTGATTCTGTTCTTAAAACAGATACACCTCAATAAAGATGACCCTTAGAACCCGGGCCGTTAAAACACACACACACACACACACACACACACACACACACACACACACACACACAGATATAAAGATGACCCTTAGAACCAGGGCCGTTAAAACACACACACACACACACACACACATATATATATATATATATATATATATATATATAAACCCAAGCTTAACATCACTTCAGGATCGGGAATTCTGAAAGTGCAGGAATCTGTTGCAGCTGTGTCGAGAAGGGTCCATAGGTTAGCTAGAGCAATGCTTACTGCTCTCTCTCTCTCTCTCCCTCTGTTTCCCTTCCCCCATTTCCTTCAGTAAGTCACTTCCAATAAAAACACTCTTCCTCCCGCACTGAATGTTACATTATTTGTCGGATCTCAAACACTTCTCAAATTCTCAAATACTCTCTCAGTGTCACCCCTATTTTATCAATAGTAATCCTACAGGACCATTTCTATACTATGTTTGAGTCAGTCTCTCCTTCCTAGATTCAATTTCCTGCCCGTCTTTCCCCTCTCTCTCTCTCTCCTAACACAATATCCTTCTTAGTTTCTCTCTCTCTCTCATCCATTGCTCTCTGCCCCTCTTTGTCTCTCTCCGTTAATATTTCTCTCTTTGTGAATGTGTTATAGCAAAGTGACTGCCTGTCTGTCTGTCTGTCTGTCTCTGTCTGTCTGTCTCTCTCTCTCTCTCTCTCTCTCTCATCCATTTCTCTCCACCCCTCTATGTCTCTCTCTCTGCTTACATCTCTCTTTGTGAATGTGTTGGAACAAAGTGACCTCCTCCTCTCTCTCTCTCTCTCTCTCTCTCTCTCTCTCTTAACGTCTCCCTGTAGGTGTCAGTAAAATAATTCTACAAATAAAGAGTACTTTTAAATTCCGCTTTAGTTAATTTTGTTTGTATTACCTTGATCAACATTGCTTCTTTCTCACTCTCTCTCTCTCTCTCTCTCTCTCTCTCTCTCTCTCTCTCTCTCTCTCTACTCCATCACTGTCATATTCTCTTTGGTTTAAACCGTTTTAGTTTTCTCATATTTCAACTTATCGTTATTTATTTGTTCCATTTACTTGTTCTCTTTTTGTTACCTGTTATTAAATTAGTTAATTTTTTTAATGAGAATATCTGCCATGTTAGAACTCAAACTAGTTTTCTGAGAAAATTTGGTTTCATAATAGATTATATTTAAAACAATGAAATACTTTTAATGAAAAAGGTCGAATTTTATAAGACAGATGACGAACATCTAAAATGTCCGCCATATTGGAAAGTATAGCTACTAGACCATTATCCTTTATAAATTCTCATTATTTATTTAAAAAATCTTTCATTGCACCAAAACCAGTTGAATGATTTTGTATAAATAAAAAAAGAATCTATTTCTCCATTATTTGTTAAAGTAGCAGCTTTCTGAGGACATTTGGCTTCATATATTTAATGAGCGAACCGCTGAATTTTACAACCCAGATGACGACCATCTTCTAAAATGTCCTCCATATTGGAAAGAGCAGCTACTAGCAGTTGATATTTATATGCTAGATGACCGTCGTATTGGAAAGTGTAACCAGAAGACCATTTTCCTTTATAGACTCTCATAATTCACTCAAACCAACTTTCATTACACCAAAACCAGTTGAACGATTTTGTGTATAAAAAAAAATCTATAATTTTTTCACTTTTTGTCGACACCCAGCAACTCAAAGTCACTCCTTATTAACCCAAACAAAAGCCAGACCCGTTTAATCGTAAGCCTTTTTGAGCTCGTGAAAACATTCCTCTCCCTTCCACCTGCTTTGTTTGCTCTGTTAATTAGGTTATAAAGGTCGAATAAGCTCTCGACACTTGCAGTAACAGCGGTATACTCACTCTGTGTGTATGTGTGTGTGTGTGTGTGTGTGTGTGTGTTGCTCTATTCGCTGATGTAAAGATAAAAGCATCCTTTGTCGTAATTCTCAAAGCGCTCATTCAGGTTTAGTATGACGAGATGTAATGTAAGGATTAAAAGCTTGTTTAGCTCAGCGAGGGGGAATGAAAATGTAGATTTCATTATCCTCAAAATATCGTTGTTATACACAAAACAAGTAAAAAATAGATCTGTCTTTCAGTGGTCTATGTATAATGCTATATGAGCCGCGGTCCATGAAACTTTAACAACGGCCCGGTGGTGGCCTGGCCTATATCTTTGGCAGACGTATGATTATGGCAAATTTTAACCTTAAATAAAATAAAAACTACTTAGGGTAGAGGGCTGCAAAATGGTATGTTCCATGATTGGAGGGCGGATGATCAACATACCAATTTGCGGCCCTCTAGCCTCAGTAGTTTTTAAGATCTGAGGGCAGACAGAAAAAAGTGCGGGCAGAGTAAAGTGCGGACGGACAGACAGAGCCGGCACAATAGTTTTCTTTTCAGGAAACTAAAAAGACGAAAGTGCACACACAGACACATAAAATTAGTTGAAATACTTATACAAAAGCCAAAGTGTATATACACACAAAATATTAGTTTAAAATACGTATAAAAAAGTTGGAAATGCACAAATAAAAGCACAACATTGCATGACATTTGTACTTTTAAAAAAATTATATTTAGATTAACAAAGTATCCCCATGCCGATGGACTGTGGTAGTCTTCCTGAGGATGTTGTGCTCTAAAACAATTCTTGTATCTCAATACATGATTTATATTTCGCTGTTTATTTCATTTGATTTTACTTTTTTAATAATTTATCTATTATTTCTACATTTCCCATTACCTTCTGTTACTCCTTTCAAATGAACACCATGTTCTTAGGAAGCC
>NC_089743.1:35291476-35293976 GCF_040412425.1 Macrobrachium rosenbergii
ATCTATTGTTGGGAGAGGGTTGAGGAAAGCAAGATCTTTCTGTCTCTTCAGTGTTTTTTAAAATATCACCAACGGTGGGTTAATGATTCTTGTTTATTTTTTTATTTCTCTTATCACGTCTATCCCTTGCTTTGTCTTCCACAAGTCTCCACTCATCCACAGCCTCCCTAATCACGGTAGCTCTGGGGTCTTACAGAAGCCTACTTTTTTTATATTTCACTTACGCTCGATTTGAATTTTCCAAGTAAATCAAATTTAGGTACTACACTGTTTCCGAAATTATCGGTGCCAAGTTGTGAAATTTCATTGCAAATTTAAATGTAAATTGGGAATTTTAAATGTAAATTGTGAAATTTAATTGTAAACTGTGAAATTTAATTATAAATTGTGAAATTTCATTGTAAAGAGTGAGATTTAATTGTGAATGTGAAATTTAATTGTGAATTGTGAAATTTAATTTTAAATTGTGAAATTTAATTATAAATAGTGATATTTAATTGTAAATTGTTAAATTTAATTGTAAACTATGAAATTTAACTGTAAACTGTCCTCTAATTTGAAATTAACTACACTAAATAATTCGTTAAATTTTCGTTCTTTGGTCATAGTTCTGAAAATAACAACAAATCCTATTTAAACCACAAGAGAGAGAGAGAGAGAGAGAGAGAGAGAGAGAGAGAGAGAGAGAGAGAGAGAGAGAGAGAGAGAGGCTTAAGGCAGTTTTGCATATATGAAACCGGTGATAAACAGAGTTCGTATATTAACGTCGAGTATTAAAAAGAGGTTATTTAGTCCTGAAATTGCTCTCATAACTCAGATAATACTACCAGAGAGAGAGAGAGAGAGAGAGAGAGAGAGAGAGAGAGAGAGAGAGAGAGAGAGAGAGAGAGAGAAACAGGTATGTTGCCACCCAGACTTAAACTATCTATACATGTGTTTTATTGTTGATTATCTCAAAATAATAGAGAGAGAGAGAGAGAGAGAGAGAGAGAGAGAGAGAGAGAGAGAGAGGGCCTTTGTTATCACAGGGTTGAAGAGTGAGTTTAACCTTTAATCTAACTAACACTGCAAACAAAGCAGGTGGGAGCAATGAAAATGTTTTTTCCAAGATGGCAGTCACATGACAACACTAACGCGGAGTTATGTTTATGTTATTAATAAATTACCCTGAGTTACCAGGCCAACAAAAGCCTAAATTCTCTAATGGAAAGCCTTTAAGTAACTACTTCAGATAATCTTGGGATGGACGCTCTTCCGATACCAAGAATTTCTCAGCTTATTCATTTCAGCTAAAACGTGGCATAATTTACCTATGGCAGTTCTACAGTTTTCTGATATTCATATATTTCAGAGAGGAGCAAATTCATTCCTGCTTCCTGCTGACGTCTCCTGGTATCTGTCTTATTTTTCCTTATTCCTTCTTTACTCAAAGGCCAAGCGCTGGGACCTCTCAGGCCATTCAGCGCTGAAAGGGAAATTAACAGTAGAAAGGCATGAAAGGTGTAGCGGGAGGAAAACCACGCAGTTGCACTATGATTCAGTTATTAGGAGATTGTGGAAAGTAAGGTGAAAGAAAGATAATATGAAAGGAGTTACAATAAAAGGAATGAAAGGTGTAACAGGAGGAAAACCTCGCAGTTGCACTACGAATCAATTGTTAGGAGATTGTGGAAAGTAAGATGGAAGAAAGAGAATATGAACGGAGGTACAGTATAATAGGAATAATAGGGTTGCAGCTAGAGGCCGAAGGGACGCTGCAAAGAACCTTAAGTAATGTCTACAGTGCATCGCATGTGGTGCACTGACGGCACTACCCCCCTACGGGAACCTTTTCCTTTAACTTGTGTCTCCATGCAGTTTGATTTCCCTTTGGAACTTTCTTGGGCTCATATAAGTCTGTTGACTCTGTCCATAAGGGTTTTCAGCTGAGGAGTGAAGTAAATAAATAAATAAAGAAAGAAAGAAACTGCAAGCAACATTAACAAATTTCTCTCTCTCTCTCTCTCTCTCTCTCTCTCTCTCTCTCTCTCACACACACACACACACATACACTGGTAACTCAGTGAGGGAAGAAATATCAGCTCTCAAGCAAGTTTGAACTTACATCTAAGACGCTGTGAAGTAGAAGCTCATAGTATTGCTGACGATGCCACAACAGAACTTTAATTTTAATTTTTCTCCAGCTGAGAGTCAATGCATGCATGTGCCTACCTACTGTGTCTTCAGTGTACCTCCACGCAGAGCTCGCTTTTAGGAGCTGACTTTGTAAACCACTTTTCAACATAATATATGTGAAAGTATACTTATGGCTGACTGCAGGTGAGCACATAAAATGTAGTACAGATCTCCCAGTAAGAGAAAATGTATATTTTTTTCTTTCCTGGAAAGAGGTCAATAATGTTGTGCGCTTGTAACTCTGAGTGTCTTGTAGTTCAAACCTGTCTGAGATCGAAGTTTTGCTGTAATTTTAAGGGTAATTAACTTAACAAATCATATATAT
>NC_089743.1:35303976-35313976 GCF_040412425.1 Macrobrachium rosenbergii
ACTCAGCTCTGGTTTCTATTAGTTAGCAAGTCACATCTGCCCATTCTGATTCTTCAAAGACCTCTAAGTTTAACTATTGCGACTCTGGTTTGATAAAAAACTCCAAGAGGTTTGATAGGCAGGATCTGTTTTGTTTCAAGCCGTGTTGACTGTTCAACATCAGGCTGTTTCCATCAGTGTGATCCACAATTTGACCTGGAATTATGGACTCAAAAATCTTGGAAGGGACTGACGTTTGACAGATTGGTCTATAATTTTCTGGCTCTTCTCCTGGACCTTTTTTGTAAACTGGGGGCACGTTACCTAGTTTCCACCCTTTTGGTGCCTTTCGTTGTTCTGCAGTTTTTCTGTAGAGTTTATATAGGTGAGGAGCTATCTCCTCTTTTAACTCTTTAATTTCTCTTGGATGAATCCCATCCAGGTCAGGAGATCTGATCTTGTTTAGTTTTCCTATTTTGTTTTTAACGTCTTCTTCTGTAAATATTATTTTGACAAGCGGTTCTGCCTCTTCATATTTAATAGCTGGTTCAGGGACTGAGGTAATGTCTTCAATTGTGAAAACACTAGTAAAAAACTTATTCAATAACTCGCTTTTTCCAAGCCTGAGTTCACTAGGTTTCCTCTATAGCCTCTTAAGGGACCTATGCTATTTTTTATTGGCTTCCTACTATTAATATGAGCAAAGAATTCTTCTGAGTTTTCACTACAAACTGATGCAATTCTCTTATCCTCATTTATCTTTTCATTTCTTACTAATTTGTCCACCATTGTACAGAGTTCTTTATGCCTGCATGCTTCTTCTGGTGTTGGGTGTGGATTCATTGATTTGTGCAATCTGTCTCTTTCTCTTATTTTGTTTTTAATTTCTCTGTTGAACCACTTAGGCTGAGGGTTGCCGTTCGTCTGTATTTGCTTTAATGGTATACATCGGGAGCATTTTTCTGTTTTCTTCTAGTGTTCTTTTGCTGTACTCTAGATTTTTTACATACCCCTTTAGCTTTTTTTAGGTCTCCTCGACGGTAGTCTAATCTCTTTAGTATCTTGTTTTCTTTTTTATGGCGAATATTAATATGAAATGTAATAATTTTATGGTCGCTTCTGCCTAGATTTGCACCTACTGAAAGGTCAGACACCAGGTTATCTTCTGCTGATAGGGCGGTGTCTATGTTGTTGCCCCTATTGGTGGTGAGAGAGTAGAGGGACTTAGGGGAGAGAGAGAGAGAGAGAGAGAGAGAGAGAGAGAGAGAGAGAGAGGGGAGAGTGAAAGTAAAACAGGAAATTGAAACTCAGAGGGAGAAATGAAGCAGAAATAGGAGGGGAAACGAAGTCATAGCAATAATATTGACAGAACAGGATCGCGAAATCAATCAGTATTCATTGTGTAAGGGAAAGTATTCTTATTTGAACTGATAATGTAAAAGATTGCAGAGAGGAATATATATATATATATATATATATATATATATATATATATATATATATATATATATATATATATATATATATATATATATATATTTATATATATATATGTGTGTGTGTGTGTGTGTGTATGTATGTACATGTACATACTGTATAGATATATACACATGTATATATATACATATATATATGTATATATATAAATAATATATATAAATATATAAAATATATATATATATAATTATATATATACATATATATATATATAAATATATATATATATATATATATATATATATATATATATATATATATCTCTCTCTCTCTCTCTCTCTCTCTCTCTCTCTCTCTTCCTGTTAATACCTCAGGTGTTTAGCGCTAAAGTGAACGCAACAATAGCTCAATACTTCGAATAGCAATCTCTTTCTCTCTCTCTCTCTCTCTATCTCTCTCCTTGTTAATACTTTATGTGTTTAACGCTAGACTGAGTACAAAGACCGCTCAATACTTTGAATAGCATTCTCTCTCTCTCTCTCTCTCTCTCTCTCTCTCTCTCTCTCTCTCTCTCTCTCATCAACTCACACATCCACTGACCCTTTAGAACAGATCTATAAAAATCTCTTTCTCCCTCCTTGTTTATTGTTTCATTTCTTCTGCGTCACTGACACATGTTCAGCTTGCAACGGCATTCAGGGACTTCAGATTCACTGATCCTTGCAGGAAAACGTATCTTTTGGTACTTTCGTTAGGTAGTGTTCTCTCTCTCTCTCTCTCTCTCTCTCTCTCTCTCTCTCTCTCTCTCTCTCTCTCTCTCTCTTAATTAGTTGAACTTGAAGATAACTCAATGCTTTAACCTCTCACTGAACCGTGCACTAAATACGAAGATAACTCAATGCTTTGTACAGAAATGTTCTCTCTCTCTCTCTCTCTCTCTCTCTCTCTCTCTCTCTCTCTGTATGTGAAACCTAAACTTAGTGATAACTGATATATAAGAATCGTGTCTGATATAAAAACATGTGTCATGCTTTGAACCATATTTCATGTCAAAATAAAGGATAAACGAAAAGGAGGTCTTTTCTCTCTCTCTCTCTCTCTCTCTCTCTCTCTCTCTCTCTCTCTCTCTCTCTCTCTCTCTCTCTCTCTCTCTCTCTCTCTTTCGCAAGCTGAACATGGGTCATACTTGAACCATGATATTCTTTGTATTAGAATAAATTTTACGTCAAAATAAAGTATGAATGGCTTTCCTGAAAAGGGGCTGATCCTGACTGCAGACGTAGTAACTAGATAAACTGTTTGGGTTTATCATAGCTCATTTCGGTAAACATATGACTTGCTATCTGGAAAAGAACATGGGCACCAAAGCGGGTGGGGGTGGGATAGTTAGTGTCTAATCCATAGTTTTCAAGGTCGCTGAGATAAATAGTGACACTCCTGATGCCCTTTAAGTCCAAGCTCAGCGCCAATAAGAATGGGGGATGAGAAGGGGTGAAAAATAATAAGTAAAAAATGCTGAGCAATGTAATTGAAGCAACTATCTTAACAGGAAAGAGAGAGAGAGAGAGAGAGAGAGAGAGAGAGAGAGAGAGAGAGAGAGAGAGAGAGTTTATCTGTTGTCACTCAAAGTTTTCCGGGGCAGCGCGTGGTTGGTCGGCAATTAAACATAAGTGAGAAGGATTACTTCTAGGTTTTGAAGTTAGAATATTATCGTATGTAATTCCTCAAATTAATTTCATTAATTTTTCCTGTTACCGACTCAATAAAAATAAGTACAAATTTCTTTGATAAACAAAACCTTCAATACGAGGGAGACGATCGCCGTCATAGTATTATAACGAAAGCTAAGGAAAGCAGGATACATAATGTGAATAATAAACGTCATTTATAACAAGTAAAAAATGCGCCAAAGTTTCTTCGTTCGGCGCAATCGAGTTTTCTGTACAGCGTTTAAGGCTGCTTGAAACTCTCAGCCACGGCCTTGTGGTGGCCTGTGTTGTTGGCAGCTACAGCAGACGCACGATCATGGCTAACTTTAACCTTAAATAAAATAAAAACTACTGAGGAGGCTACAAGGCTGCAATCTGGTATGTTTGATGAATGGAGGGTGGATGATCAACAAACCAATTTGCAGCCTTCTAGCTTAGTAGTTTTTAAGATCTGAGGGCGGACAGAAAAAGTGCCGACAGACAGACAAACAAATAGCTGTCTCAATAGTTTTCTTTTACAGAACACTAAAAATCTACACACTAAACAACCTTCCATCCTATGCACGTGAGAGACTTGTTAATTGAAGCAACGCCTTCCACCGGAAATCTGTGTTGACTCAAGAGCTCGAAATTATTTACCGGTAAGTTAGATATGACTTCGGTAGTTTTTTACTTTCAATTCTCTGCCTAAACTTTGCCGGAAGTGTTGATCAGTTTTTTCTTCTTAACTTTTAATAAGTGAGATCTCTTCTTTCTGTATTTCCCTTTACCTCCTCTTACTTCTTCCTTATGAACACCATAATATTCTCTGGAAGCTTCAATATCAAGTCAACGGCCCCTTTGGTGGGCTTGTCCCATAAGAATAGGGTTAATCTTATGAATAATAATAATAATAATAATAATAATAATAATAATAATAATAATAATAATAATAATAATAATAATAATAATAATAATAATAATAATTAGGTTATGTGGGCAAACAAGCCCTCTAAACACCCTGTAACAGCAAAGACACTTCCTGTATCTGTATGTTTCTGTGTGTTTGTGTGTGTGTGCGTGTCTGTCACTTTCTTCTCAGCTGTGGTCTACTGCTTTGGTTCATGAGAAAACAAACTTGACATTTTTATCAATATGTGATAACTAGCCTAAGGTATTGCATGTGCATTCATATTTCATAAGTTTATTGCTTAGGAATTATGTTTTGAGTAGATACGTCTATAGCTGTTTGTATTGGCCCTCTGGAAACAACTCGTTTAAAGCAACACGCACATACACATATACATATGTATAAATAAAGAAAAAATCCACGAAGGAAAGAAAAACACTGGAGCGCTGTGAGGCCTTTCGACTGTCGTCCTTTACTTAGCTGACTGAAGAAATATAAAAACAAGTTTACAAAGAAAGCTCATATAAATGACAGATGGGGATTACAAAAGAAAAATATGCACCTGGAATCTAACACATTATAAAAGCTGATAAGTCGAACAGTATTGTAATTTTAGATAAAGCTGACTACATAACACGTAAGCAAGCCCTACTGGATGATGATACGACTTACATAAAAACTAACAAAAAAATCCCCTTGATCAAGTCATAAAAAATTTCAATAGCACAGGAAAAAAAATCCTTAAAGATAAAAAAGAACTAATAGGTCAATTGTCAGTAAAATTTCTCCCGTTACCTTACTTGCACGGATTAGTAAAAACGCACAAAGGAATTAGTCCTATGCGGCCTATTATCAGTACTAGTGGCTCAATATCATATAAAGTTTCGAAATATATTATCAAGCTCTTGTCCCCTTTACTTGGAACTATCTCCGATTCTCACGTATATAATTTTCTACATTTAGTTGATAAATTAAACAAAATCACTTTTTGCCCCACTGATAGATTCGTTAGTTTTGATGTTTGTTCTCTCTTTACTAAAGTCCCTATAGATTCTATTTTAGAGTATCTTAGTAATGAACTAATCCATCATGAATTACCCCTAACTGTGAGTTAGGTTGTGCATTTGTGATTGTAAGTTTATATTCAATGGTGAATTTTACCAACAAATATTTGATATGGCAATGGACAACCCTTTATCTACACTCCTCTCAAACTTGTATATGGAATTCTTTGAAAAACGATATTTACCTAATATCATTTATATTCCTTTAAAGTGGTATAGATATGTTGACGATATTTTAGCTGTTTTGCCTGTTGGTATTGATGTAAATGATTTGCTCTCTAATTTGAATAACCAGGTACCATCCATTAAGTTCACTTTAGAATTAGAAAAAGACAATGCCTCCCTTTCTTAGATGTTTTAATACATAGAGAACCATTTCAATGCAAAGTCAGTATTTATAGGAAACCAACCAACAACTTAACTTATGTCCATTTTTATTCAGGCCATCACCTTAATATCAAAATATAAATTTTTTCTTCTATGTTTTTACGATTTTTCCGCATTGTCAGTACCCAGTATTTGGATCAAGAAATCGAATACATAAGAAAAATAGGGACAGATTCATGTTATCCTTCACATAATCTAGATATTTGTTATAATAAAGCCCACAAAAAGTATTATAGGTAACATGGAGAAAGAAACCCCTAAATCATTGTTAAAATCTTTTAATGCTAACCTCGTTTTTTTCCTAAAATAACATACTAAAAGGAATGTTAATAAAAAAAAAATAGCCCTAAAGAAAAGAACAAGATATAATATATAAAATCCCAAGTTTGGACTGCACCTCTTTTTATATTGGCCAATCTAGCAAAGATTTAGATGTACGTATTAAGCAACAAAAGTATTCAGTCAAAACTGGTCAAACATCCAATGCTATATTCATTCATTTAAGTGAAAACTCTCACAGGATAAACTGGACTGAAAGTTCAGTGATTGCCAGATCGAAAGATTTCTCTTCAAGAAATCTTTTGGAATCTGCTATTATGCATCTTACTTCCAGCTACAATTTTAACTTTAGCCCTGGCATGTATTATTTGGACCCCTGTATTAGAAAAATGTTCAAGAATGACCTAAAAGATAAAATCACTGACTTAATTACAAATTAGTTACCTGATATATATTTTCTATATATTCGTATGTTTAATATAATTTTATATTTGTAAAAATGTTCATCTTGCAAAAATTGTTATTGTTTAAAAAAAAAAAGAGAATTATGGAGTTGTACTTTTATAACAAGTTTTGGTGGTCAGTCACCTTCTTGTACAATCTTTTAATTGTCCTGTCCCTGCTTCTGAGCTGTTGAGCCTAATCACTTGTAAAACCTCTTAAATATTTAACCCTGTTTTGGCAGTTCTACTAATTCTTTAATTGTGTTGGTTTCCAGGTACATATTTTTTTCCTTTGAATCTCCGTCTGCCATTTATATGAGCTTTCTTTGTAAACTTATTTTTACATTTCTTCAGTCTGCTAAGTATAGGACGACAGTCCTTCAAAGGCCTTGTCTTTACTTATATATTCATCTTTCCATATTTTCGTGATTTTTATGTCTTTATTTATATATATTTATCACATTATATTTTACATATTCATTATATAAATATATATATATATATATATATATATATATATATATATATATATATATATATATATATATATATATATATATATATATATATATATATATATACATACATATATATATATGTATATATATATAAATATATATATATATATGTGTATATATACATATAATATATATATATATATATATATATATATATATATATATATATATAAAATATATGGAAAGGGAAACACTGGAGTGCTGCGATATCTATCTCGCATCTAGCGTATATATGGATTTTGTCTTTATTTATATATTCATCACGTTCCATATATATGATTCAGTATACATACATATATATATATATATATATATACACACACACACACATATATATATATATATATATATATATATATATATATATATATATATATATATATATATATGTATATGTATATGTGGGTGCGTGTATATACATATATATATATATATATATATATATATATATATATATATATATATATATATATATATATATATATATATATATATATATATATATATATATATATATATATATATATATATATATATATATATAATACACCTACATTAACTCCAGCATCATCCCAAGAAAAATATTCCCTCCCACAAAAATCAAACATATTAATATTCATACCACAATTTCAGAACCAACCAAAATTTTTTTTTTTTCTTTTTTTTTTTAAATGATTTCAGCAGAGGAAAAAACAGAATTTCAGGAAAAAAAAGATCAGCATTTGTAACTTACGTCCACCTATCCGTGATTTGATTAAAAGTTTGGTCTTTTCGCCTAGGGCCAGATTTACGCCGAAAAAGCTGTTTTTTTCCAGCGTATTTTTAGGAAGGGGGAGGTGGGTAGGGGGAGGGGTGGAATACATACATAGCAGCTTTGGGCGGAGGTGACAAATTGAGCTTAGTTTCGGGAAAGTAATTAGCATCAAACGACTTTTCTCTTTTTTGGGAAAGACGAAATGGTGATGAAGTGTGGGAAATATAAAGGTGTACACACACATTTATATATATATAAATATATATATATATATATATATATATATATATATATATATATATATTATATATATACATATATATATATTTATATACATCTTCCCAATATATCCTACATCCCAGCTATCAAACGGAGGTGACAAATTGACCTTAGTTTCAGGAAAGTAATTAGCATCAAACGACTTTTCCCTTTTTTGGGGAAAGACGAAATGGTGATGAATTGTGGGAAATATGAAGGTACACACACACAAACACATACATATATATATATATATATATATATATATATATATATATATATATATATATATATATATATATATATATATATATATATCTATATATAAGCATCTACATCTTACCAAGCATCCCAGCTATCAAACGCTTAATTTAAAGCTGAGAAATAAAAATAAAGTGCAATGCTTAGCACTGCCTGACAAGGAAGGGCGAAAGGAATATTGGCCCCTCCCTAAATCCGTTAATTGCACTCTGTATATCTCCCCCTGCTTTCTCTCTTTGAACACGTGACTCCGGGAAGCCATTTGTTTTCAGAACACGAGGCTGGGAGGAGATTTATTTCTGGTGAGAGGCAGAATAAACCAGATTAAGAGAACGGTGTGGCTCCTGTAGGAACACCTGGAATGGGCTCACCACGAGGCGACCCGCGATTCAAATGATGCGCGCACATAGGGGAACGACATTAACTCGACCTGCATGAGGAACGCGACCGAGTCACATCCGCCCTTTGCACTCCCGCCTCCTTCAGAGCACCATGCCTCCACGTGGTCCTATCGTGTAGGGGGCCTTAGTATTCTTACCAATGAAGTCCTTTAGCCCAACTCCGCCACCATTACCCTCGCTGAAGCCACCTCCTCTATAAGGTAAAGTGGTCTGTTGCAAAGTTTCTTTTCATTCAGTCACACTGTTTTAATTTTCACCCTATAGTTCCTCTTATCATTTCTAAGTGCCAGTATTTCCATATTAACCTCGCCTTGTTACAGCAGTGTTACGAAAATTCCAGTGTTTGAGTAATTGCATAAAATCGTGCGTTCAAGGCATCCTTGGTACTCTCCGTGCACGGCCTTGCCCTATGCACATTTCACTGTGTCCTTACTGGCCTTTAATTCGTAAATCACTCCATTTACAGAGGGATCCTCGTGGGATTCTTCCTTGAGTGTGCCTTGCCCTTCGTGAACTAGCATCGTCACATCGACGGATCTACCTTCAAGTGTTCATAGTTACAAGTAATCTCCCAGGCCTTGCCTGCCCGATTAGTTCATTTCATCTTCTGGTTGGCCATTTAATGTAAATGTACGTAATCTTAAACTTACCCTAAAGTGTTTTGCTTACAATTGCCTTGTGAGTACAGCCCTCAGCTCAGTTATATTCCCCCTTTTCTTTGTTTTTTTTTTACGAGTTCCTGAATCAACAGCAGTCAGATATAAAAATATTGAGGTAAATAACGAAGTCATTCTTTTAGAGTCAATAACTGGTTCATGATAAGCATTTCCCAAAGTTAAATCGTATGTGTATATATATATATATATATATATATATATATATATATATATATATATATATATATATATATATATATATATATATATATATATATATATATATATATGTTCGATATATTTGATTTTTGTGGGAGGGAATCTTTTTCTGGTAATGCTGGAATTAATGTGGGTTTTTATATGTATATGTATATGTACATGTATATGTACATATATATATATATATATATATATATATATATATATATATATATATATATATATATATATATATATATATATATTATATATACTGTATATATCGTATATATACATATGTATATATATACACAGACATACATACACATACATACATTATATGTGTTTATACATATACATTATGTTTATAGCTTATATATACATATATATATATATATATATATATATATATATATATATATATATATATATATATATATATATATATATATATATACATACATATATACATACATATATGTATGTGCGTTTGCTTTTAAACGAGTGTTTCCAGAGGGCCAATAATATATATATATATATATATATATATATATATATATATATATATATATACATATATATATATAAATGAATATAAATGAATTTATATATTTATATATAAAATATTTATATATATATATATATATATATATATATATATATATACATATATATGTAATCTCATTTCATTTTTCGAGTATAATGTTGTATGCAAACCGAATTTCATTCTAATAAATGTAAAGAAAGAAAGATGTACCAAATGCACC
>NC_089743.1:35316476-35326476 GCF_040412425.1 Macrobrachium rosenbergii
ATAAATACATTACGTTTGTTGTTGTTGACAACTGGTGCCCAGAAACTGTTGTAAAATATGGGAAGTAATATTATGAATATTTTCCCAATCTCCATTAATCTACTGTAGATTTAAACTTTTATTACGAGTAGATGCTGTTATTAAATTCTTCAGGATTAAATTTATACATTGTTAGCTGTCTGAAAGGAAAACTATTGTGCCGGCTTTATCTGTCCTCCCGCACTTTTCTCTGTCTGCACTTTTTTTCCTGTCCGCACTCTTTCAGTCCGCCCTCAGATCTTAAAGACTACTGAGGCTAGAGGGCTGCAAATTGGTATAATGATCATCCACCTTCCAATCATCAAACATACCAAATTGCAGCCCTCTAGCCTCAGTAGTCTTTAAGATCTGAGGACGGACAGAAAAAGTGCAGACAAAAAAGTGCGGAAAAGAAATAAAGAAGAAAAAAACCAACCGCTTACGGCTCTCCTAACTGGCTTCATATATCACACGAATGCCACCTTGATATACGACGGGGCCTGTTTTTTTTTTTTATTCATTATCCATACACACTGCTACGCTTCGCCGTATTACTTTACCTGATAAATGGAAGCTCGTCCGCGCGCGAGAGAGAGAGAGAGAGAGAGAGAGAGAGAGTGGAGTTATTTATGTTCTCGTAGATATGGATGCGACTCCGTGTGTGTGTGTGTGTTTGTGTGTGTTTTAGCCTGGGTTTAGCATATAATGTTATTACAGGCTGGAATAGTTTTTTTTAAATATTTTTACCTAAGTTTAAAAAGGATTATGCTATGGGAGATGTCACCTGGTGGAAGGGGCAGGGATAGTTTTTCTTTGCTACTGTAGACTTGACATAGGTAAACGTTTTTTGTTAAAGAAATGACAACATTGCCTTAAAGATATATAAAAGATCATTTATTTACGAAGATTTTTCTCCATAGCAGACGTTCGTAAATCGGTATATGTTTTTTTTATGCTGCAGAAAAACTAGAACGACAGCAGGGCCTTCTAGGTATGTGAAAGTTTTTGTTCAAACTAGAGATGTGGCTGTGGGGAGGTGTTCTTTTTGCCATTCCAGACATTCACATCGGAATATTTTTTTATTCTAGAAAAACCTATCTTCATTGACAACATTGCCACCAAGATATGTGAAAGTTCTTTTTAAACTTTGATGCTTAGTAACTTTGATTTTTCTGTGTGTATATATATATATATATGTATATACCTGTATATATATGTATACATATATAACATATATACACATATATAAATATGCATAAATATATAAACAATTTATATTATATATATATAATATACTTATTTACATACAAATTAATATATGTGTATATATAAATATATATATATATATATATATATATAAATATAAATATATATATAATATATATATACATATATATATATATATATATATATATATATATATATATATATATATATATATATATATGTGTGTGTGTGTGTATATATATAAAATACATATATATATATATATATATATATATATATAATATATATATATATATATATATATATATATATAATATATATATATATATATATATATATATATATATATATATATATATATATATATATATATATATATATATACATATAAATATTAACACTGAACTAATTGCTGGCCTGTGAAAAGGTGTGTCCGGTGAATGTGGCCTTTATGTAGATGTTGGTGTTTTCTCTGGTTAGATATTATAAGAGTAACCATACAATGGGTACGCGTTCATTTGTGCAGCTGATCATTCACTCTTTGAGCTGTGTTAGATGAATAAGAACAGCCACTGATTGATGGTTTTCAGGCCATAGAATGGGATGATAACTCTGTATCTTTTCAGGTCATAATATGCGGAATCCCATTTTACATACAGTGAAACCCCGGTGTCTCCATTATGCATATTTCTGTTATGGTCATAAGTTATTCCGTTTTAAGTGTATTTTTTTATACACCATTTCTAGGTTTTATTATATGCTATGTTTCTTTTAACAAGAATTCTGGTTCAGTCAGTGAGGACGAATTATTGGAAGTGGTGTTCTTTGATTCATACTTTGAGCTTTATTCTGGTCTATAATAATCATGACCATTTTGTTTGAGTGACTGGTGTTAGCCACAGAATTGGTTGGTCTAGAATCAAATCTTTGACTGTGAGTCTGAGTTTTCTAGTTAGACATTATTTTATGTGACATTCCATTTCATGACCGTGCAGTGAAATACTTTTGTTAAATTTGCAAATAAAGTCTGTTTTGTTCTTGTTATTCATTAGCCCGTGTTTGAGGATAGATACAGGGAGAGCGTCGATCTTTTTTAAAGAATTTGACCCAATTTTAATATATGCTGGAGAATCTTTGTAAGATGATTTGACACTGGTTCTTAAAACAGATGTGAAAGAGATTATGACCCAATCTGACCTTGTTCTAGGGCATATGTATATAATATATAACATTTATATCTTTATACTCAGCATTACTAAAGCATGAAAGCAGCCTTTCAGCCCTGTTTGAGAGACTAACATCAGATTGAACCACTAGTATTGGTTGAAAGTCCAGATTCATGTTATACTGTATTGAGAGTGAGAAAGACGGAGGGCAGCATGAGCCTGACATGAATAGCAGAATAATAATTTTTTTTTTTTTGGATGCAGAGGCTTGGAAGTAACTTAGAGAATGTGTGTGTGTAGACATTCCATTTCATGACATATATATATATAAAATACTTTTATGTATGTATGTTTGTAAATATGTAATGTATGTATGTATGTATATATATATATATATATATATATATATATATATATATATATAATGTATATACAAGGTGTTTCAAAATTAGAGCGCCCCCCTCTACAGCATAAACTAAACTTGATATGGACAAAAAAAAAAAAGTAATTCAGAACAGGTATTTATTTAAGTTTCTCTCTGAGTATTTAATATTTTGTGTGGCCTCCATCTGTCTGTACCACAGCCTGCATTCTTGAGGGGTATGATTTCAGCAAATCACAAAAAAGCTGAGACTCAAACTCCATTTCCCTGAGCACTTCGGTCACCTCTCTTCGCAGGTCGTCGAGGCTTGGTATATCATCATAATTCACTGTGCGCGCTTCAGCACGATCCTTTAAGACACTACCAATGTTTTCACACATTAAGGTCAGGGGAGTTACCTGGAAATTCACTTGACGAGAAGAAATCGATGACACTGTTTCGAAGCAGCTCCTGTGTCTGAGGAGCCTTGAAACATAGTGCCGTATCATGCAAAAATGTGACTTCTTCAACAGATAACAGATTTTCAGGATCTTTGAGGAAAAATACTCCACCAGTAAGCACAGTTTCTCTGAAGTATTCGCCACTCCATGACTGTCCTTTTTCTTTGATGATCCACATTAACTGTTTGGCTGTGGAACAGAGAAAAATTCCCAAACATTCTGGAAATTTCACAACTTGGCAATAGTGCACACCATCGCTGATATCATCCAACTTTGCAGCCCAAATGATGCCATTTTTCTGATTTTGCTTCCTGACTGTGTAAATGAAGAATTCATCAGATGCAGCAACATTGAGAAAGTCAGCTTCATCCCAATCTTTAAGAAATGAACCACAAAACCATGCACGGTCTTCTCTCTGTTGCTGAGTGATGCTGGGCTTGCTGATAACATGAAATGGCTTGATACCAAAGTTTTTCAACTCACTATATACAGCACTATAACTTCTCTTCTTTCCCCTTTTTGTTTCTGGTTTAAGCGCCAATTTACATAAAGACTTTCTTGGTCTACCCACTGCCTCAGCTATGATGTCTTTTGTCTCCTGAGAAAGGACTTCAGGCCTTCCAAGATTCTCACTCTTTTCGTGATGACATTCATATGGATTTTTGTTCCAGTTTCTTTTAACAAAGGATTCATCTCTTTTAGTGTATTTAGCTATCCAGTAACACGAAATGAAGGATGCACCAGCATCCCTGGCCTCTCTGAAGGTTATAGCCCGGATTCAGTCAATCCATCTGATTTCCTCCGAGTCGTTAGCCATGGCTGTATCTAACTCCGTCACTCAGTCTGAAAATACAAGAAATGTAAAATGAAAAATAGCTTAATAGAAACTTAAAATAATGTACTTGGAGATAGGCTATAGCAGAAAACTTCATAACCTTCCATTTGTTCTGTGGAGGGGGGGCTCTAATTTCGAAACACCCGGTACATACATTTATATATATATATATATATATATATATATATATATATATATATATATATGACGAACGTTGAAATGAATAACAAGATAAAAATATCATTTACGAGAAGGTCGTAAGCAATAATAAGATATGAATAATATTTACTGAAGATAAAAACAACTTTTGCCAAATTCCAAGTTGCCAGTCATCCCACAACAAACACATCGTCAGCATTTGTTAAACTAACTCAAATGCATCGAAAAAATAAACAAGTAAAAATTTGCGACCAAGTTTCTTCGGCGCAATCGAGTTTTCTGTACAGCTGCTACAGCGCATAACCAAGGCCACAGTAAATAGATCTATCTTTCGGTGGTCTCGATATAATGCTGTATGAGCCGCGGCCCATGAAACTTTAACCATTGGCCCGGTGGTGGTCTATCCTATATGTCTGCCAGAAGCACAATCGTGGCTAACTTAACCTTAAATAAAATAAAAACTACTGAGGTTAGAGGGCTGCAATTTGGTATGTTTAATGATTGGAGGGTGGATGATCACATATAAATTTGCAGCCCTCTAGCCTCATTACTTTTTAGTTTTTGTGCCGGCTTTGTTTGTCCGTCCGCAATTTATTCTGTCCACAAATCTACAGAGGCTAGAGGGCTGCAAATTGGTATGTTGATCATCCACCCTTCAATCATCAAACATACCAAATTGCAGCCCTCTAGCCTCAGTAAGTTTTATTTCATATCAGGTTAAAGTTAGCTATAATCGTGCTTTTGGCAACGATATAGGTCAGGCCACCACCGCCAGCTAAGAGTTTCATGGTCCACGGCTCAGCCTCATACAGCATGATACTGAGACCACCGAAAGATAGATCTATTTTCGGTGTCCTTGATTATATGCTGTACAGAAAACTCGATTGCGCCGAATAAACTTCGGCGCATTTTTCACTTGTTAAGGTCTGAGGGCGGGCAGAAAAAGGTGCGGACAGAAAAACTGCGGATGGTCAGAAAAACCTGGCACAGTAGTTTTTCTTTTACAGAAAACCAAAATAAATCCAAATATACTCTTATCCTTTCCGACCTTCTTCAGGAAATGCATTCAAAATAATTCATTCTTTTTCTTATTTTATGACTGAGGAAACAGAGAGAGAGAGAGAGAGAGAGAGAGAGAGAGAGAGAGAGAGAGAGAGAGAGAGAGAGAGAGAATTTGGTAAGCAATTCACCACCTGCTACAAATGTTTCGTCAAAGCCGACATTTCTCGAACGCAGATTGGATGCAAATTTACCGGAGACGCTTTGCGTGGTTTCATTTTATATTTTAGTTGGGTTTGTGTACGTGTATATATATATATATATATATATATATATATATATATATATATATATATATATATATATATATATATATATATATATATATATATATATATATATATATATATATATATATATATATATATATATATATATATATATATATATATATATATATATATATATATATATATATATATATATATATATATATATATATATATATATATATATATATATATATATATATATATATATATGTATATATATGTATATATACATATTCATATATATATATACATATATATATATATATATATATATATATATATATATATATATATATATATATATATATATATATATATATATATATATATATATATATATATATATATATATGCGCTAAGGAGTGTAATTTGCCTTTTCCCCTCTCACGACCAACAATATTTACTTTCAAAAACAGAAAAAGAAAGAGGTTAAAAAAAAAAAAGATTTCTCCATCATTCTCCCTCATTCCCCCTTTCCATCTCCTTGCCTCCCTCCTGCTCCTCTTTCTCCTTCTCCTCGTCCTCTTTCTATTCCTTTCCGCCCTTTTAGCCCCAATCCTTTCTCCTCAGTCCTCCTCCGCATCAAGAAAGATTATTAATCTTTTCATGTCTTTAATTATGAACTCAGATGAATGTGGCCTTCCAGCTTACATAAAACCTTCCGGTAAATTTGATGTTTATGCTCTCTTGCTGTGGCAAGGCTGAATTCTTCTTTCTATTTTTTTATTTTTTTGTATTCTTTTCTTGTTCATGCTTTCTTTTTCTTTTTTTTTACGTTTGTGCTTCGTGAATTGAAACCGCTGTATACTAAACTAGAAGGACCTTTTTTTTTATTTATTTTTCTTTTTTGAGACAGATGCAAGAGCTATGTATAGGGTAGGTCAGGATAAACATGCACACACATACACACACTTATACATATACATAAACACATGTATGTATATATATATATATATATATATATATATATATATATATATATATATATATATATATATATATATAGTTAAGTGGGAAACCACTTCTTAAAGCAAACCCAAACCTCCAAACTGCCTTGCACCCCAAATAACGTAACTTTGCACCGATACCTAACTGAGGAAGGGCATGAGAAACTCAGCCCCTATGTAAATTTCTCTCCTTGCTCCCCTTTTGGTGCATCTGTTTATCTTTCCTAAAGACCTGGTGACTGCTTGAATGACCTCTTTTCAGATAAAAGGTGAATGGAGACGAAGCCTGCCAAAAGTCCGCCAGAAAGGTTGAGTCCCCTATAAAAACTGGCGAACATGGGTTGCCAGAAGTCACCAGGATTTGGGGAAGATTCCAACATAGAAAAAGAGGTGACTGAACCTCCATCTTGCAATCCCAGTGACCTTTGGAAGGAGCAAGAAAATAAGCCCCCGAGGTCATATAGGGCAAGAAACAGCGGTCGTCAGCCTCAGAAACATCCCGGTAGCAGACCGACACACTGCCCCTTGCATGCTCCTTATTGAGCTGATCCCCCCACGTAGTCACCTTTCGACCACCCAGTCACATTACCTGTGCATTTCCCATTAAACTCATACCTCCAGAACTGGTGAAATTCGACAAAGAGCCTCCAACGCCCTGTTATAAGGTAATGTCCTGATTCGAGGTTTTTCAACAGTCCGTTTCTTTAATCTCCCACTGCACTCTCGTTTTCTTTTCTTAAGTGGGAGTTATTGCAAAGACCTGACTCACTTAGCTCAGTGTGAATTTTAATGAAAGTATATCGTACCAGAATCGAGTTATCTTGGCACCCTCTCTGCAACCCTCGATTTGCCCGAGATCGTTATAATTATCCTTGTGTAACCGCTGGCATGATCAAATTGCAGATGATACATCTGCTGTGGAAATATCGACTTGTCTTGTGCTTCTTGCAGTGAAAAGGCCACTGCAATCAATTCTTCAGTACCCCTTTCAAGAGGATTAATCATAGACTATCCAATTTTTGAACAGTGATAGCATAACTAACCACGTGGCAGCCCCTGTTGTATCTACCTATCATTCCCCAGTCTTCTGACTGACGTGTTTAATTGTAAATTAAAAGTAAACCTCAGTGTCTATCTGCAACAGTCCCTTGTTGAAGTACATCCTTCAGCCCAATTGTTTTCGTATTAAGTTTCCTGCCTGACCTAGCAATTGCAGTCTGAGTCTCAAGGTGTATTAGTAAGTCCCCCTGTTCAAGAGCTAGGCCCCGGATTGGACCCCTGAACAAGGAATACAGTAAGTAGGCCAGGTAATAATCTTAAATATATATATATATATATATATATATATATATATATATATATATATATATATATATATATATATATATATATACATACAATATATATATATATATATATATATATATATATATATATATATATAAATATATATATATATATATATATATATATATATATATATATATATATACATATATATACATACATACATTTAATTATAAAGATTTTTCTATGATAGGACAAGCCCAAAATGAAAACGACCTCAATATACTAGAATCTATTATCATAAAGAAGACGGTCCCAACACTAAATACTTAAACAACCTCTGTACAATTGTTCATCGCTAAACCTTTTGTTTATGATTTGCTTCTCTCGTCCTATCTTGCTCCTCCTGGGTTCTTGAGAAAACTATTGTTTTAGTCTTGTTACTACTGCGGTTTAGGTATGTCCTGTGCCTATTCCCCCTGTTTTTATTTGTCTTATAATTTATATGTATATATCGATGTTTTAATATGACTGTTTGTAAGAAGGTTTTTTAATCATTGCAGCCTTGAAAATGCGGCGATAGCAATTGTCGTGAAACGTCGGCATAATAAACTAATCGTAACAATGGTGCCCTTTCCTTTCGCCTTCGAGATTGTATCCTAAGTCGAGACTCGCCCTACTTGGACATTATATATTATATATATATATATATATATATATATATATATATATATATATATATATATATATATATATATATATATATATATATATATATATATATATATATATATATATATATATATATATATATATATATATATATATATATATATATATATATATATATATATATATATATATATATATATAAACTACCCAAGCCCGGAAGACAAGTACAGTGTATTACTGATAATAACGAAATAAATAATTAAGTTGAAAAACCCTTCAGTAAAATGCTTCAATATTCATTTATTTACAATTTCTCTTTCATCTCATGAACAAGAACTTTGCATGACAAGTATGCATATGTATACGTATAATTTCACTCTCAGTTAAAAAGTCATACTCTTTTACGCATTCTTTCATTTACACGCGCTTATAAAATGTTTTTGAATAAAAAAAAGAGCACTTTACAGAGATTGTCTTAGCATTCAAAGATTAAATCTCTCCTTAAACTTTTGTCTCGAGTAAATATCGTGGAATAAAACTCCTCAGGGCATATGTCTAGGTTTAGAGAATTATTATTATTATTATTATTATTATTATTATTATTATTATTATTATTATTATTATTATTATTATTATTATTACAAGACTAGATTCGCAGGGCGGAATTTTCGCTAACCAAATAGTTCGCGAAATCTTTCTTACGTGAATTTTTTTCTTTTATGAAGTCAGTCAGGGAGGCTTTGGAATAACTTACAAATATAACTCAAGAGAGAGAGAGAGAGAGAGAGAGAGAGAGAGAGAGAGAGAGAGAGAGAGAGAGAGAGAGAGAGAGAGAGATTACCTACTTGTTTATCTGTTGACCAAAGGACTGCATGATAATCTATATTTAATATTCTCAGACAACTCATGTTTGAAAATCTGTCATACATAAATGTATGAAACCAATATAACTCAAGATATTTAAAACGCAAAAATTTATATTGCTATATACGAGTCTGCAGAATGCAAGTTTAGAGGGCGTTGTGGTTGTTACAATTATGTACGTATCTGGTAAAAAGTGATCCGTTATATATATATATATATATATATATATATATATATATATATATATATATATATATATATATATATAATATACACATATGTATATAAATATATGCATATAATACATATGTATTTAATATAT
Source organism: Macrobrachium rosenbergii (assembly GCF_040412425.1). Taxonomy (NCBI): domain Eukaryota; kingdom Metazoa; phylum Arthropoda; class Malacostraca; order Decapoda; family Palaemonidae; genus Macrobrachium; species Macrobrachium rosenbergii. The sequence goes on from NC_089743.1 coordinate 35,326,127, forward strand.
ATATATATATATATATATATATATATATATATATATATATATATATATATATATATATATATATATTTATCTATTTATTTATAATGAAAGTAATCCTCAAGCAAACAAAAATGTGAAATAATTCTATCTGTAAGGCGAACTCTACAGTATCCAAACCTCAAAAAAAGATATATATTAAAGTTAAATGTAAATATGAGTTGTACTCACTGTCTTCAAACACGGGACCACACAGCGTCCAGGTAACTGCTGAAAGAAAAATATTGAGTTAGATTTTTGAAGGATTACATATTCCGGCAGTTACAGAAAATGTTTTTGTGGTTGGGTGTGGGGTGCGGTGCTGGTCCTTCTCT
>NC_089743.1:35336476-35383976 GCF_040412425.1 Macrobrachium rosenbergii
CACCGAAAATAGATCGATCTTTTGGTGGTCTCGGTATAATGCTGTATGAGCCGCGTCCACTGAAACTCTAACCATGGCCCGGTGATGGCCTATCCTGTATCGTTGTCAGAAGCACGATTATGGCTAACTTTTACCTTAAATAAAATAAAAACTACTGAGGCTACAGGGCTGCAGCTTTGTATGTTTGATGACTGGAGGGTGGATGATCAACATACCAATTTGCCGCCCTCTAGCCTCAGTAGTTTTCAAGATCCGAGGGTGGACAGAAAAAAGTGCGGACGGGCAGACAAAGCCGGCACAATAGTTTTCTTTTACAGAAAACTAATTAAAGGATTGTTAAATAGGCTGCACTACAAAAACAGCAAAAAATAGCTGTTTTAAAACAAAAGTACAAGTATACATTAATAAATATTTAATAGCAAAAACGACACAAGGAAATATCACCATGTATATTAAAGAAAGACTTATAACTGCCAGAAGTCTTAAATCTATTTACACATTTACCTACATTTTCATCTGTTTCTTTATTCATTTACTAATCTATTTTTTTCCTCTTCTAATAACTGACCTTTTTTTTCTGCACATTCTATTACCATCTGTTACTTCTTTCAAATGAACAGCATAACATTCTTTGGAAGCTTCAATTTCAAGTCGATGGCTCCTTGTAGGCTTGTTCCATGTGAATAGCTTTCATCTTCTGAATAATAACAATAATAATTATACTTATCATTATGAGCAGTGAAGATCTGTTAAGCTGGTTGAAATGCAATTAATTCTAAGCCCCAGGAAGTGGTATGTAATTGATACAAGATGGATTAAAGTGGAAAAAAACAACGCCTTCAAAGTGTGGATATCGTTTTGAGGTGCCTCAGGCTACACCTTAAAAGGAGAAGACAATATTATACTAGAGAATTGAACAAGAACGCAGTCCTCTTATGCTCTAATGATAACTGGAAAATAGAGGTATGATTATTCTGATAAATTTCCTTGAACTGCTGTACAATGTCTGTCTGAGATTATAGTTAAAGTACCACACTTTTAAGGGGTTGTTAAATATTCTTTGTTGGAGGTAACTGACTTTTTAATAACTCATTTATATTTTATCATGAAATTCATCTTGGAAAAATTCTTATAATGAAATTCATCCTAAATAGGAATCATACATCGTGAAATTCGTCTTAAGGAAAATTTATATAATAAAATTCGTGATAATCTCCTTCAGTTGCGACGTTTCAGAATTTTAAATAATTCACTGAGTTTTAGTTTTCTGTAAAAGAAAACTATTGTGCCGGCTTTGTCTGTCCGTCCGCACTTTTTTCCGTCCACCCTCAGATCTTAAAAACTACTGAGGCTACAGTGCTGCAAATTGGTATGTTGGTCATCCACCTTTCAGTCATCAAACATACCAAATTGCAGCCCTTTAGCCTCCTCAGTAGTGCGTCTGGCAAAGATATAAGTCAGGCCACAACCGGGCCGTGGTTAAAGTTTCATGGGCCGCGGCTCATACAGCATTATACCGATACCGCCGAAAGATAGATTTATTTTCGGTGTCCTTGATTATACGATGTACAGAAAACTCGACTGCGCCGATGAAACTTCGGCGCATTTTTTTACTTGTTCTGTGAACTACTAGAATTATCTGCACCAAAATTCGAAGCTTCAACATAACAGAAACCGCTTTTCATTGGAAAATACATACACTTATAACTAACTTATAATAATTTTATTTACACCAAAATATATTTACTCCTTCAGCGAACGTAATTTGCTTTCAAAAGAAACGTAACATGGGAGGAAATTAAAGCCGTTAAATATAAATATTTCTTTGGACTTCTGAGCAAGAATTCTTCAGCAGAATTCATTTCCTGAACGGCCTTCTTCTGTACTAGATCTGAATGCAGGTTAATGAGACCCACATATGAATAAGCAGGCAACCCATGGAGGTTGAGGGAGGTGGGGGGTGGGGAGCAACCCACAGGTGGCTTTCAAAGAGGTATTTTGAAAACTACTCTGGCGTGGAGCCTTGGAGCCTCTCGTCAGCTTGTGGGGAAAGAAACGAATTAATTTTTATCTCAAATGTGTATATGAATGGAAAACAACATTTTGAATGAAATTAACATACCACAGCTCCATGAACTCTCAGACGAAGGCTTTTAAAAATGATGCATCTTCTTACATTTTTATCTATTCATTTATTAATTTGCCAATTCATGTTTTCTTTTCTAATAACTGATCTCTACATTCTGTATTTCCTTATTACCTTCTGTTACTTCTTTCAACTGAATACCAAGTTCTGTGGAACCTTGAATTTCATAAATATGCTTCTTAGCAAATTCTGTTTTTCAAGGTATTTAACTTTTGTTTTTCCACAACTGATCCATTTCTCCCTAGCTCTCTCTCTCTCTTTGTGAACGTGTTAGAGCAAAGTAACCTTTCTATCTCTCTCTCTCTATCTCAAATCCATTTCTCTCCGGCCCCAGCTATCTCCCTTTCTTTATCTCTCTCTCTTTGAAAATATATTAGAGCAAAGTGAATTTCTCTCTCTCTCTCAAATCTTTTTTTTCCTTACCCCACCTCTATCTCTCTGTTTATGCGTCTCTTTGTGAATGTGTTTGAGCAAAGTTCCTTTCTCTCTCTCTCTCTCTCTCTCTCTTTGTTTATAACTCTCTTGGTGAATGTGTTAGAACAAAGTGATCTCTCTCTCTCTCTCTTTGTGAAGCTGTTAGAGCAAAGTGACCTTTTCTCTCTCTCTCTCTCTCTCTCTCTCTCTCTCTCTCTCTCTCTCTCTCTATGAATGTGTCAGGGGAACCCAATTTTCTGAAATCGTTTATAAATCGCGGGCCGTAATCCACTTCGGTTCATTAAAGAGAAATATGAGTCAATAAAGTTGCCTTTACGGGGATAAAATTCTTTACTCCTTGTAGTGGAGCAAAAATGAGAATAAAAAAAGAGAGAAAAAAAAAATCTCATATACGTCACATCAATTTCTCCTAATAATAACCCTAAACTGATAAAGCGAGGTGTTGTGAATGTAGATTATTCTTTCGGCTAAGGCGACGTGTTTTTGTTGTTCTGGGCAACAAAAATAATTGATAGTGTCGCTGCCAACATCATTATTATCAATTAGCAGAGTTCTACAGTTATTTTCAAAACATTTTTTGCTTATTTTTACATATAAAAGAGACGCGTGATGAAACTGTTTTCCTCGTAATGATAAAGTTTTTGTTGTTCTTGGTACAAAAAATAAATGCTTGTCTCGCCATCAACATCATTATCAACCAGCAGAGTTCTACAGAAGTTTTTAAGACATTTTTCGCTTATTTTTTGTATAAAAGAGACGCGTAATGAAACTGTTTTTCACGTAATGATGAAGTTTAGCAGATGTAAAAAGTTGTGTTTTCGCTTTTAGGGGCAAAACATTTTCAGGGCTGTGTACCTGTTTTTCGTTGGTTTTCTCCCTGATATTTTTGAGTAATTTTTATTATAGATTATTACGTGTTAGACCCCGGCAGAATAATTTCAGCTTACGAAGTCATCGGTGTCGTTCTTAAATACCTTTTTTCTTGGGGGAACGTTACAAGATATTTTCATTTCTGCAAGCTGGAAATTGATAAGAAAAGGTTCAAACTGTTCAGTGTTAGGAAGCCTTAAACTTCAAATATTTAGAAATGTATGGCTACAATTAAGGCTGAGGTCAATATATATATATATTATATATATATATATATATATATATATATATATATATATATATATATATATATATATATATATATATATATATATATATAGAGGACATTAAATTTCAAATACTTAGAAATGTATGGCTACAATTAAGGCTGAGGTCAATATATATATATATATATATATATATATATATATATATATATATATATATATATATATAGATAGATAGATAGAGGAAGCCTTAAATTTCAAATACTTAGAAATGTATGGCTACAATTAAAAGCTGAGCTCAATATATATATATATATATATATATATATATATATATATATATATATGTGTACACATATTAATATACATACATATATGTAAATATATATATATATATATATATATATATATATATATATATATATATATATACATATGTATGTATATATATATATATATATATATATATATATATATATATATATATATATACAGTATATATATATATATATATATATATATATATATATATATATATATATATATATATATATATATATATATATATATATATATATATTTACATATATGTATGTATATTAATATGTGTATATATATATATATATATATATATATATATATATATATATATATATATATATATATATATATATATATATATATATATATATCCAGACAAGAAATACATTAAAAATTCTGCAGATACTTTTAGAAAGCCCCCAAATAAGAAGAAAGAGATGCATCAGCATCGATATTTGAGAAATGACGACAAAATATAGTTAACTTATCATTGTTATGTAACTTTTGCGTCATATACAGTGATTTTGTAACTCACGTATTCATCTTTTTTTTTTTATCAGAACAAAACCAAGAAATGAAGCTATACTCGAATGTATCAGGTACAGAAACCCACTTTTATTTTTTCTGTATCACTGAGGTTTTACGAACAATTACTTCTTCTATTTGAAATCTTCCGAGTAAAGAGACCGCCCAACTTTGCTTCCGAAATTTACGCATCACCTAATTTCCAGAGATGTAATATCTTTAGTATTTTATAATATTGCGCTCATTTCCCAATTGCCAGGTGGGGTGTCTGTAGGGCTGAGATGCGGTGAGGTGGAGTGTCTGTAGGGGTGAGATGGTGTGAGGTAAGATGACTGTAACGGTGAGATAAGATGAGGTGGGGTGTCTGTAGGGGCGAGTTGAGATAAGGTGGGGTGCCTGTAGGGGTGAGATTGGGTGAGCTGCAGTGTCTATAGGGGTGAGATGAGATGAGGTGGGGTGTCTGTAGGAGTGAGATGTGATGAGGTGGTGAGATGAGATGAGGTGGGGTGTCTGTAGGGGTGAGATGGGGTGAGCTGCAGTGTCTGTATAGGTGAGGTGGGATGAGGTGGGGTATCTGTAGGGATGAGTTGAGATGAGGCGGGGTGAGATGGGGTGAGCTGCAGTGTCTGTTGGGGTGAGATGGGGTGAGCTGCAGTGTGTGTGTAGGCGAGATGGGATGAGGTCGGGTATCTGTAGGGGTGAGACTGGATGAGGTGGGGTGTCTGTAGGTGTGAGATGGGATGAGGTGGGGTGTTTTTAGGGGTGAGATGGGGTGAAGTGGGGTGTCTGTAGGGGTGAGATAAGGTGAGGTAGGGTGACTGTAAGGGTGAGATGAGATGAGGTCGGGAGTCTGTAGGAGTGAGATGGGGTGAGGTCGGGTGTCTATAGGGGCAATATTGAATGAAGAGGGTTGTCTGTAGGGGTAAGATGGGGTGAAGTAGGGTGACTGTAGGGGTAAGATGAGATGAAGTGGGATGTCTGTAGAGGTAAGATGGGATGAGGTGGGGGTGTCTTTAGGGGTGAGCTGGGGAGAGGTGAGGGAGTGATATAGAGGGCATTAACTACCAAATATTTACTTTTGCAATCCTCTGCTGACATTTTTCAAAGCTGTCACCTCACGTAATTAAAAATTCATGGACTTAGCTGTTATGAGCGGGCTTGCTATTCCGTTACTATTGATTATAACTGTTATGTTCAACTATAATGGAATAACAATTCTGTTCATAACAGTGAAGCTCATGAATTTGTAATTAAGTGAGGTGACAACTTTAAAATGTAAGCAAAGCATTACATAAGTAAATGTTTATAAGCTTATACCTACCTTTATACCAGTTCACTACCTCACCCGACATCACACATCACCCCACCTCACCCTTATAGATACCTCACCCCACCCATCTCACCCCTGCAGACACCCCATCTCACCCCTATAGAAACTCCACCTCACCCCATCCCATCCCTAGAGACACCCCACATCACACCTCACTTCAACCCTAAAGATACCCCACTTCAACCCACCTCACCCCTATAGGCACCTCACCTCAGGCCTGCAGACACCCCTGCAGACACTCCACCTCACCCCTAAAGACACCCCACTTTACTCCACCTCCCCCCTAGAGACACCCCACATCACACCTACAGACACTCCATCTCACCCTTACAGACACTCCACCTCACCCTTACAAACACCTCACCTAGCCCTTACGGACACCCCACCTCACCCCTACAGACACCTCACCTCACCCTTACAGACAACCCACCTCACCCCTACAGACACCTCACTTCACCCTTACAGACACCCCACCTCACAACTACAGACATCCCAGCTCACCCTTACAGACTCCCACTCACCCCTACAGACATCTCACCTCACCCCTACAGACATCTCACCTCAGCCCTACAGACACCTCGCCTCACCCCACCTCACCCTTGCAGACACCCCACTTCAGCCCACCTTCCCCCTAGAGACACCCGACATCACACCTACAGACACCCTACCTTATCCCACCTTATCACAATAGAAACCCCACCCTCATCTGCAGACACCTCACCTCACCCCTACAGACACCTCACCTCACCCCTACAGACACCACACCTCACCCCTACAGACACCCTGCCTCACCCCAACTCACCCCTACAGATACCCCACCTCACCCCTGCAGACACCCCACCTCCCCCCTTAAAGCACCCTACATCACACCTACATACACCCCACCTTATCCCTATAGAAACCCCACCTGGCGCTCTCTTTGATTCCGTTGTCTTTTGTATAAGGAACCTTGGCTGAGTTCTCTTCCTTCAGGGAGATAAGAAGGTCGGCTTCCTCGAGGGATCTTGTTATCATGTGTTTTATTCCAAAATATTTTCTGCTCTTTCATAAATCCGCTTCCCAAGACTCAGCATTTGGTTTCGTAAAGGTCTGACACGAGAATCTATTCAGAAATACGATTTTATTATGATTTTCCTCAGATAACTGACTACACTTTCTATTCAGATCTGTTTCAGGAACCCCAGGGGATGGTGCTCTCAGTGCACCTCACGTGGTGAACTGTATGCGTTCCTCTTTAACCAATTCGTCTTGTCAAACGAAAATAATAAAAATAAAAGATTCGTTTCTTCACAAAATATTCAAGCAAGATTTGTTTCATCTTCCCAAATTCCAGCCCTTCCTCTCTCTCTCTTTCACGTTTTAGTCTTCCCCTTTTCCTCTCTCTTTCGCTCTCTCTCTCTTTAACAATTCCCTCTCATGCTTTCTCTTCATCCGTTCAACTTTCCTCGATGAAAGTTGTGTTCACGTCCCTCCATGCTATGAGTTTGAGAACAGGTTTCTCCTTTGCTTTCCGGGAGCTTGCTTTCATTTTGCTTTCCATTTAACCCTGGCTCTCTCTCTCTACCATCGACCTTAACTATTTTTTTGTCAGAAGATTTAAAGGTACAAAACATATGGGAAGTCTGAATTTAATTAAAGGCTATTTGCTTAACCTGTCATATGATGAGAGAACCTTAGTTAATAACGCATTTATTAACGAAACTTAATGGGTATGGATTCACATAACGGTCTGTTATATAATGAGAGAACCTCAGTTAATAACGCATTTAATAACGACTTATAACTCAGGGATTACGTTAAAGTTACTAAAATAATAATATTAATATCGATCTTTTTAGTTTTCTGAAGTGAAAGCTATTGTGCAGGCTGTCCGTTCGCTCTTTTTTCTGTCCGCCCTCAGATCTTAAAAACTACTGAGTCTAGAGGGCTGCAAACTGGTATGTTGATCATCCACCCTCCAGTCATGAAACATACCAAATTGCAGCCCGCTAAGCAGCCCGTTAGCCAAAATCGTGCGTCTGGCAACGATATAGCAAAGGCCACCACCGGGCTGTAGTTAAAGTTTCATGGACCGCGGCTCATACAGCGTAATACCGAGACTGCCGAATGATAGATCTATTTTCGGTGGCCTTGATTAGCCTATACGATGTACAGAAAACTCGATTGTGCCGGAAAAACTTCGGCTCATTCTTTACTTACTTTCATAAGAAAACCAAACACAGAGAGGTCCTTTATTCCTCACACTGTTGGGCTGTGGAACAGTCTCCTTGAGGATGCTGTGCAACTGGAACCTCAGAATTTCAGGCGAAGATTCAGTGCATTACTACCTTAATACAATTCTCCTTCTATTTCACAATTCACTTAAATTTATTGATCAAATCGTTATTTTATATTTTCTTTTCTAATGACTGATCTCTTCTTTCTGTATTTCATATTACATTCTTTTACTTCTTTCAGATGGACGCTTGAATTTCAAGTCAATGGCCTCTTTGGTGGGCTTGTTCCATATCAGTAGGGCTCGTCTTCTGAATAATAATAATAATAATAATAATAATAATAATAATAATAATAATAATAATAATAATAATAATAATAATAATAATAATAATAAATAGGGTTCGTCTTCTGGAATAATCTGGTTCAATTCTAAAAAGCGGTTTCAGCTATCTGGTGGGTAGACTCGTTAAATCATTCCATTTACACTAAGTCCGATGGTTAAATCTGAATTACGTACAGTATATTGAAGTAGGTCTAATTACATATATATAAAATTTAATATGTAGGATCAAATCGCTGCCAAACAAAAAAACATTATTTATTTTAAATTATTTTACACAGGTAAATTTACTGGCTAAACCCCTGTTTTGGGAATCTAGGAATCCATTAAACTTATTTAAATCACAGTATATTACAGTGATTAAATATTTATAAAAACTAAGATGGAGGACCAATATGGCTGACAAACTACAAATAATCATCATCATTTTTTTCAACTCATATTACAGAAGTAAACTTGGCAGCGATTTGATCCTCCATATTAAATTTTATATGTATGTAATTAGACCTACTTCAATATACTGTACTTAATTCAGATATGCTATTTGGATTCCCAAATCACCAAAACAGGTGTCTAGAAACTAAATTTACCTGTATAAAATAAATTAGAATGAATAATGGAGGTTTTCATAGTATGGCGACCATATTGGTCCGCCATCTTGGAGGTGTGAGTATTTAATCATCACTTTAATATAATGCAGATATGCTAATTGGGCTTTCAGATCCCCAAAATAAGAAGTTAGGCACCAGCATTACTTATCTAGTTTGAATAATGAATAGTAACGGGCATTTTAAGGATTTAGAGGCTATTATAGACGCCATCCTGGAAATCAGACCTTTTGCATGGTCAGATTGTGGTAGACTTTTGATATGCTATTAAGCACACCTGATACTAAAATAACTAGTTGAGAAACCTTTCGTGGCAATTTTTTTGAGGTCAAACCTTATTTTCAGCCGACTAATGCCTACAGTGCACCGTGTGAGGTCCACTGATAGCACTATTCACCTAAGAGGGTTGTATTAGATCTTGAAATGAAGAAAACTTTAGAGGAAAAAGTGTATCGCCAAAAGGGCAGGAAGGTGAGTCAGAAATATTTCCAAAAGTACTTAAATTTGACTGAATTCCAAGATTTCCACGAAGAGATCAAGTTTCTACGATTTTTGCCAGAAGATGTAATAGCATTTCCTGACAAAATCTGGCCCCATATATTCATAAATGTTATTCTAAACCAATTGGTAAAGTGACCTACTACTTACAGAGTGAAGCTTGCTTTGGCTTATTATTTGATGGCAGGCATACGTGAGTATTTGGGGAAGCTAAAATATTTTAAAAACACTAACCCTATCATTTATACAAAAGAATCAGCAGGAATTTTAGAATCTCTAAGCTAAATTCCAAACACAAATTTATTATAAAATAGGAACTACATTTACCTTTCACTGATACTGCGATACAGGTTGGCAATAAATTTTCTATTGTATGTATACAAACAGCCACTGACTGTAAAATATGAATTACTTTTCCATTTCATTGTTGCTGTGATAAAGGATGACAATGCCCTTTGTGCATGAATGAACTTTCATTTCTGAGTCTATGCCAGTCAAAGGTTTTGTTTCTGTGTGTCTATGCCAATCAAGGTTGGACACAGAGTACCACTAGGAGAGCAGCTAGTACCCAATCAGGCCATAGAATTCAATTTTTAATTGGTGTCTGCTACCAAGACTGAAATACATTTGCATCAATGTGAAGAGGGAGTTCAAAGCTTGAAAGAGTAAAACAATGAAATGGTCAATTAAATAGAATGGAGTGCAGCACAGGCAACAAAGGAGAGGAATTGACTAAGAAATAAATACAAAAAAGACAACATGGAAGTGTAGCTTCAATTTGTGAGCTCTGATGAGTTTAAAAATGACTTTGTATTGCAGACCTAACATGACATCATCTTCTTCTTCTTCTTCTTCTTCTTCTTTTAACGTGCTTTTTCCCATTTTTGTATGGGGTAAGCACGATGCCTTCTTTTGAAAACTTTTGATTTGGCTTTGGGGTAACCTGTGGTCTCGATCGGCTGCCCTGCCTGACATCGCTTAGACCCCGGTAGCGTATGTTTCATGTATCATACCCGACCCAACGACATCATCATTGCTTTAAAAAAAATAAAAAATACAAAAATATGAGTATGTGGTTCTTGATTCTAGAAAAAAACAAGTAAAATATGCTCCGAAGTTTCTTCGGCGCAGTCGAGTTTTCTATACAGCCGCTACAGCGTATACTCAAGGCCATCGAAAACAAATAAATCTTCCGGTGGTCTCGGTATAATGCTGTATGAGCCGCGACCCATGAAACTTTAACCACAGCCCGGTGGTGGCCTATCCTATATGGTTGTCAGAAGCACGAGTGTGGCTAAATTTAACCTTAAATAAAATAATAACTACTCAAGCTAGAGGATTGCAATTTGGTATGTTTGATGATTGGAAGGTGGATGGCCAACACACCAAATTGCAGCCCTCTAGCCTCAGTAATTTTTAAGATCTGGGGCGGACAGAAAAAGTGAGGACAGAAAAAAGTGCGGACGTAGAGGCAAAGCCGGCACAATAGTTTTCTTTTACAGAAAAATAAAACTAAAAACTAAAGTATTAATAAAAACAGTAGGCTACACCATAATGAGAGTGGTCAGCAACCTATGGTGCCACAATATACAAATTCCACTATCTAAAACACTCTTCTTTTTTGGGAATATTATCTCCAGTAGGTACCACATCTAATCATCTAATTATTTAGGCAAAGGAAAAAATTATGTCTTTTAAATCTAAACTTTCAATATTCCCGCTGGCATGGCGGCTAGCGTCGTGGCATGCCGCTCAGATGTCACGAGTTCGCGCCTCCCCCCAGGCCCATGAAAAAATCGCTGGCTCTGCATCATGATCAGTTACTACCGCAGTGTGGGGTCTGTGGTGGGAGGTTGGAACCAACATTCTTTGGAAAGATAATTTCAAGTCAATGGCCCCTGTGTGCTTGTTCCATGTGAACAGGTTTCATCTACTGAAATAATAACAATAACATTAATAATATTTGATAACATCACTCAAAACTTGAAGTACATTGAATAGTTCCAAGAGATTCCCGTGAATGTCCACTTTCTTTAGTACAGCAATGAAAATATTTATACTACTCATAAATATTTTCATTGCTGTAATAAATCTAATCCTTCAGGCCATCCCTAGGAGAGCTGTTAATCAGCTCAGTGGTCTGGTTAAATTAAGGTACACTTAACTTAACTAAAGAAAGTGGATGTTCAGGAGAATCTCTTGGAACTATTCAATGTACTTCAAGTTTTGAGTGATATTATCAAATATTATTATCATTAATGTTATTGTTATTATTTCAGTAGATGAAACCTATTCACATGGAACAAGCACACAGGGGCCATTGACTTGAAATTCAAGCTTCCAAAGAATGTTGGTTCCAACCTCCCACCACAGACCCCACACTGCAGTAGTAACTGATCATGATGCAGAGCCAGCGATTTTTTCATCGCCCTGGGCGAGGCGCGAACTCGCGACATCTGAGCATGCCAAGACGCTAGCCACCATGCCAGCGGAAATATTGAATCTTCAAACTTAGAAGACTGACAACTTTTATCCCTTGCTTAATAATTAGATGTGGTACCTGCTGGAGTAGTATAAAGGACAAAATTTGGGAATCTTCCTCAATTTCACAAGAGACTCAGGTACTGCTGAAATGAGTTTGTTCAAAACGTTACTACTTCATTTGCTGATTTCTTTTGCAAAAATACGAACCGGTAAGACTGGTAACTAGTGGGAATGAAAAAAGTATTTGCTTCCTTAATGCGTTTATAAAAAGGAACTTTAGAAAAAAGCAAGTAAAAACAAGTAAAAAATGCGCCGAAGTCTCTTCAGCGCAAACGAGTTTTCTGTATAGCTGCTATAGCGTATAATCAAGCCACCGAAAATAGATCTATCCCTCGGTGGTCTCGGTATAATGCTGTATGAGCCGCGGCCCATGAAACCTTAACCACTGCCCGGTGGTTGCCTATCCTGTATCGTTGCTAGAAGCACAATTAGGGCTTACTTTAACCTTAAATAAAATAAAGACTACTAAGGCTAGAGGGCTGCAATATGGTATGTTTGATGACTGGAGGGTGGATGATCAACATACCAATTTGCAGCCCTCTAGCCTCAGTAGTTTTTTAGATCTGGGGCGGACAGGAAAAAGTGCGGACGGACAGACAAAGCCGGCACAATATTTTTCTTTCACAGAAAACTAAAATTGAGAAAACTGAAGCGACGACTTTCTAACAGACGAAAAACAACAAGCGAACGTTTGGCTGGACAGGATACGAAACGTTGAACTCTGAACATTTCGTTCCGTGAAGGACTTAACTGGAACGCCTGTCATGAATGACGGATAGTGTTGAAGGCCGTTGACAGGCAGTTACTGCAATAAATCCTCAGAAAGGATTAATGACCGATAAACCTGACGGTAGTATTCGTATATTATCTAGTTAGGAAGGCTAGTAGTTAGGGAGCTTAGGCCTATAAGCTTAGGCCTATTAGGAGGGTAACAAATGTTCGTATGCAAGTTCTATATGAGAATTAGGTCAATTTATCTGAAAATAGGCCTTTTAGGAGGGGAGTAAATTCATACGCAAGTTGTTTATGAGAATTAGGTCAATTTAACTGTAAATATGGAACACAGAAAGACAGAGTTTCTTGGACAAGATACGAAGCGTTTAGCAGAGAACTAAGTCATGGCCCCTTTGATGGGCTCGTTCCATATGAATAGGCTTCATCTTCTGAATAATAATAATAATAATAATAATAATAATAATAATAATAATAATAATAATAATGAACTAACCCCCGTAGGAGGGTAGCGCCGTCGGTGCACCTCGCGTGGTGCACTGTAGGCATTATTAAAAGAGTTTTTGCAGTAGTCCCTTCGACCTCTAACTGAACCCACTTTTTTAGCGTTTTGCTTTACTTCCATTCCCGCTTCCTTTCTTCAGTCTTGCTGTCCAGCACCTCTAACTGTTGCTTCTTAGTGGAACTGTGGGGTTGTCTCTCAGTTCCAGCTTTAGATCTTTGCATTATATCTTTATTTTCAGGATCTCTCTACACTGCTGTCCAACCACTCCAACTCCCTCTTTTCACTGTCTTAAGCGCCGAATGGAATATAAAATTTAGGCCATCTGCCAAGCACTGAGACCTATGAGGTCATTCAGCTCTGATAATGATAAAATGATAAAACGACGCATCTAATAATAATATAATAATAATAATAATAATAATAATAATAATAATAATAATAATAATAACAAGTTCTAATAGAAATATGTCAAAAGTAGTACTACCGCTATTATTATTATTATTATTATTATTATTATTATTATTATTATTATTATTATTATTATTATTATTATTATCATTATTATTATTTGGCAGCAGACCCTCTTTTAAACAGGTTTTTATTGAATATTATTGCTGCTTCAGCTGCATTTATTTTGTAGAAGACTTTTTCTATTTTCCTTATTGCGGACTTCTCTTTATTGGAGGTGCGTGCTAACAGCTCGCCTATACTTGTCATTTCATGGGGAAAAGTAAAAAATCTGGATTCTGCTTTTTATATTCTATACAGTTAGAATATTATAAATTATATAGTTGCTTATACACTTGTTGCCGCGATGTTTCGACAGACTCTTCTGTCATTCTCCAGCGGGAGCTAGTAGAGGACTGGCAGGCTGCATAGGTTGACTTTTCCCCCATGAAATGACAAATATAGGCGAGCTGTTAGCACGCACCTCCAATGAAGAGAAGTCCGCAATAAGGAAAATAGAAAAAGTCTTCTACAAAATAAATGCAGCTGAAGCAGCAAAAATATTCAATAAAACCTATTATTATTATTATTATTATTATTATTATTATTATTATTATTATTATTATTGCTCTAAAGGGTTCACAGTAATATAACTGTTAAAGGCTCATGTAAAATTTATAAAAGCTTTCGAACCCTATCCGGGTTCATCTTCAGTCAAAGAGTGAACCCAGATAGGGTTCAAAAGCTTTTAGAAATTTTACATGAGCCTTTAACAGTTATATTACTGTGGGCCCTTTAGAACATTTATGAACTCTCGTGATAGAGAGTTTTTCTCCCAATATTATTACTATTACTATTATTATTATTGGAAAGAGAAACCCACAAGATTCTTGTGTATAACTTGTTTACTGGTAAATATTTACATATTACTTTGATCTCGAGCACTTTCAGGTCCTAACTGTGACCCTTTTTTAAGAGGTGAAGTAGTCAGGCTGGTTCAAGGCCCAGAAGATTGCTGGGCCTTGAACCAGCCTGACTTCCTCATCTCTTGAAAAGGGTCACAGTCTAGGACCTGAAAGTGCTCGAGGTCAAAGTAACATGTAAATATTTACCAATAAACAAGTTATACATAAGAATCTTGTGGGTTTCTTTCCATCTTCAGAAAAAACTGAAAGAAGTTTTTGTTTGGTTCATTATTATTATTATTATTATTATTATTATTATTATTATTATTATTATTATTATTATTATTATGTTCATTTGAGAGAAGTTGCAGTAAATAACTGGAAATACAGAAAGAAGAGATCGTCAGGAAAGAAAAAATAACAAAGTAATAAACTGATAAATAAATAAATAAATAATAGGCAAAGAAAAGAATGATTATTGAAGTAACAAGGTGGGTTGCTTTAAGGTAGTAATGCATTGCATCTTCAAAAATGCCTTTTAAAAAGTATTTAGAGAAGAATTATCCACAATTATCTAGAGAAATTTCAAAGTAAGAGATTATCAAAGTTTCTTTTATATACTGTAGATTACGAAACTATATTATTATTATTATTGTTATTATTATTATTGTTGTTGTAATATTCCGAAGATGAACCCTATTCATATGGAACAAGCCCACAAAGGGACCACTGACTTGAAATTCCAGCTTCCAAAGAATATGGTGTTCATTAGGAAGAAGTAAGAGGAGGTAAAAAGGAATTTTTTCCATCCACAATTATCTAGAGAAATTTCCAAGTAAGAGAGTAGCTAGGTTTGTAAAAGAAATATTGCGAAACTCTAGGAACTGTTCTCATAATGGCTTCCCAATCGGGTGGAAAACTCTCGCCCGCTAATTTACTCCGGAAATCTACACAAAAACATATTAGTTTCGCTTCAGGCCATTCGAGTTCGTCCAAGCTTCTATTAGCGTCGAGCATTTCTGTCGAAGGATCGCCATGTCCATCCTTCCAGGGGCCATTTTGCTTTCAAGGAAGGAGTCGACTTTCTTCTCGGGCGGTCATGCTACGCCCATTAAAGTCCTTCGAGTCCTAATCTCGCAGTTTAAGCCGCTGTTTGCTCTTTCCGAAAAGGACCCGGGTGTGCAATCTCGCCCTGCCATTGAGAACTCAGACCGGTCATTCCTTCGGTTTTAGCAGAGGTGAAACAAGTAAACTTCTTCTGCTTTTCCTTTTTGGTCAAAGGGTTTTTTATAACCTTGCACAAGGGTCAAGGGTCAAGGAGGGTTGGGAGGGGAGGCGGTCACAGTTCGGAATGGCTGGAGAGAGAGACTAGTCGCTGAAGGCTGAAGGGAGAAAAGGGAAAAACTTTTGTTGTCCATGTATGTTCTGTAAGTGTACATAGTAACGTAGGTAATTATGTGCGTGTGTTTATATATGTATATACATATATATATAATATAGATATATATATATATATATATATATATATATATATATATATATATATATATATATATATATATATATATATATATATATACACACACATATATTATATATCTATATATATCTATATATATATATATATATATATATATATATATATATATATATATATATATATATAGCCCATTTTGGAATTCATACACACAAACACACACACACACACATATATATATACATGCACACTAGCTGGCCAACCTGGCACTGCCCAGGAAAGCTCTGGATGACAGCTGATAAACTCTCCCTCTCTCTTTCTCGTCCCTAACACCCCTCTACTCTCTTTCACTTCCTCTCCCTCTCTCCCTTTCTTGTTAAGATGATTGCTTCAACTGCATTGCCCAGCATATTTGACATTTTATATTTCACCCTTTCTCAACCCCACACTCCTATTGGGGCTGAACTTGGACTCAAAGACATCAGGAGTGTCACTATTCATCTCAGTGACCTCGAAAACTATGGATTAGACACTAATATCTGTTGTTTTTGTTTTTTTTTACATGTCACCCCCTTCCCACCCCCACCCGCTGTGGTGCCAGTGATGTCTTACTCCCCAGACAGTATTCTTTTCCAGATAGTAAGTTATATGTATACCAAGCTTGGCTGAAATTGTATTTCAGAGTTATGCTGGAAAATACAAACACATATACAGTATACACAAACACACACATACATACATCCATTTTTATATATACAGGTATATATCATGTCATATCATATATCATATATTAAATATTATATATATATATATATATATATATATATATATATATATATATATATATATATGTATATATATATATATATATATATATATATATATATATATATATATATATATATATATATATATATATACACTATATCTATCCATATATATGTATATATATATATATATATATATATATATATATATATATATATATATATATATATATATATACACACACACAAATTACCTACGTTACTATACAAACTCAAAAAACAGTTTCCCTTTAACAACATAACCTTTTGTTTTTTCCACTTGGCCTCCAACGAATAGCAGCCTCTCTATCTCTCCAGCCATTCCGGTTTATAGCCCCGCCCCCTATCCCCCACAACCCTCCTTGACCCTTGTGCAAGGTTATAAAAAAAAACCTTAGGCCCCAAAAAAACAAAAACAAAAGAGATCTACTTTCTTGTTTCGTTTCTACTAAAACCGAAGGAATGACCGGTCTGAGTTCTCAATGGCAGGATGAGATTGCACGCCCGGGTCCTTTTCGAAAAGAGCAAACAGCGGCTTAAACTGCGAGATTAGGACTCGAAGAACTTTAATGGGCGTAGCATGACCGCCCGAGAAGAAAGTCGACTCCTTCCTTGAAAGCAAAATGGCCCCTGGAAGGATGGACATGGCGATCCTTCGACAGAAATGCTCGACGCTAATAGAAGCTTGGACGAACTCGAATGGCCTGAAGCGAAACTAATATGTTTTTGTGTAGATTTCCGGAGTAAATTAGCGGGCGAGAGTTTTCCACCCGATTGGGAAGCCATTACGAGAACAGTTCCTAGAGTTTCGCAATATTTCTTTTTACAAACCTAGCTACTCTCTTACTTGGAAATTTCTCTAGATAATTGTGGATGGAAAAAAATTCCTTTACCTCCTCTTACTTCTTCCTAATGAACACCATATTCTTTGGAAGCTGGAATTTCAAGTCAGTGGCCCCTTTTGTGGGCTTGTTCCATATGAATAGGGTTCATCTTCAGAATATTACAACAACAACAACAACAACAATAATAATAATAATAATAATAATAATAATAATAATAATAATAATAATAATATAGTTTCGTAATCTATATAAAAGAAACCTAGCTACCCTCTTACTTAAAAATTTCTCTAGATAATTGTGGATAATTTTTCTCTAAATACTTTTTAAAAGGCATTTTTGAAGATGTAATGCATTACTACCTTAAAGCAACCCACCTCGTTACTTCAATAATCATTCTTTTTATTGCCTATTATTTATTTATCAGTTTATTACTTTGTTCTTTTTTCTTTCCTGACGATCTCTTCTTTCTGTATTTAAAGTTATTTACTGTAACTTCTTTCAAATGAACACCATAATATTCTTTAGAAGCTTGAATTTCAAGTCAATGACCCCTTTTGTGGGCTTGTTCCGTCTGTTTAGGGTTTATCCTCTGAATAATAATAATAATAATAATAATAATAATAATAATAATAATAATAATAATAATAATAATAATAATAATAATAATAATAAAGTTTATAATCTATATAAAAGAAACCTAGCTATCCTCTTACTTAGAAGATTCTCTATATAATTCTAAATAGAAAACAGTTCCTAGATATTCGTAATCTATATAAAACAAGTAAAAAATGCGCCGAAGTTTCTTCGGCTCAGTCGAGTTTTCAGGACATCGTATAATCAAGGCCACCGAAAATAGATGTATCGTTCGGTGGTCTCGGTATAATGCTATATGAGCTGCGGCCCCTGAAACTTTAACCACGGCCCGGTGGTGGCCTGTCCTATATCGTTGCCAGATGCACGATTTTGGCTAGCTTAAACCTAAAATAAAATAATAACTACTGACGTTAGAGGGCTGCAATTTAGTATGTTTGATGACTGGAGGGTGGATGATCAACAAACCAATTTGCAGCCCTCTAGCCTCAGTAGTTTTAAGATCCGAGGGCGGACAGGAAAAGTGCGGACAGAAAAAGTGAGGACAGAATGAAGTGCTGACAGAATAAAGTGCGGACAGAAAAAAAGTGCGGAGAGAATAAAGTGCTGACAGAAAAAAGTGCGGACAGAATAAAGTGCGGATGGACAGACAAAGCCGGCACAATAATTTTCTTTTACAGAAAACTAAAACCCGGGTTAGTATCTTACTTATTAAATTCTCTAAATACTTCTTACCAGACATTTATGAAGATGCAATGCCTTACTGCCTTGAAACAGCCAACCTTGTACTATAATAATTTATCTATATTTTTTTAAAATTTATCTTTTTTTCCCTTTCAAATACCTGGTCTCTTCTTCCTTGTATTTCCTATTACCTTCTGTTACTTCTTTCAAATGAACACCACATTCTTTGGAAGCTTTAATTTCAAGCCAACGGCCCACTACGTTTGTGATATTTATATCTTTCTCTAATTTAGTAGCAAAAACTGAGAGAGAGAGAGAGAGAGAGAGAGAGAGATGGCCCAGACCATGCATATGATATCTGTCTCTTTCTTTAATTTACTGGTAAGAGAGAGAGAGAGAGAGAGAGAGAGAGAGAGAGAGAGAGAGAGAGAGAGAGAGAGAATCTCGGGATATTGAAGATGGCCCAGACCATGCATATGATATTTGTCTCTTTCTTTAATTTAGTGAGAGAGAGAGAGAGAGAGAGAGAGAGAGAGAGAGAGAGAGAGAGAGAGAGAGGAATCTAAGGCTATCGAAAACGATATTTGCTTCTTGTATGTCAATCTCTCAAGCATCGGGAAAATCTTAATGTCACAAATTAGGGCATTTGTCAAGATAACAAAATCATTTGCATACTTCAGCTGACGCCATTGGTTCCCGGATGTATTGCAAGATATATTTTCCTGCAAATTACACTGTCATATCAACATTTCAAAATTTTTATCGTAATTTAAAATCAAAAGATTAACGAATATACATTTCCACAAAATACGTTTGAATTGACCTCATAAAAGTCATATGTTGACCCTAGAACCTTACTTCAGAAGAAAATTGGCAAAAAGATTAAAATATTAAAACCTTTTTTCTGCAGAAAATTTACAAAAACCCTTTTCCCAAAGAAAGTTTACAAAAAAATTGAAATCCTTTTTCTAGCCAAAGGTATGCAGAAATATTCGCATATTCAAAACGTATAAGAACATAGACAAAAGGTATTCAAGTTGCGTGAAGGATTATCCGTGATGCGATTTGTAAAATTCGTCGAACACATCAAAGCTTTTGTGCCATCTCTGTCTTTGAAAATATAGACGAAAAACATTTATGAATTAGCACAGCAAAGTTACAGTTGCTATTTGCTTTCAAAGTAAAGAAATCCTTCCCTCTTTAAAACCTTCTGCGAAAACAACACTTAGAAATAAGATCAGAGAATTTAATGTTTCAGGGAATTCCATTTGCTTAATGGAAATGTATAACCGGATTACGACAGGCATACCAGATATTTCATAAAGAGATAAATCTTGTTCATTGTAGTCTGCAGAACCGCAAGAAATGGTGAAATCGTCACAGAGCATCAACAGTCTATAAAGAGATGTAGGGTTTTCATTGCAAGGATTTCATCACGGTTTTTACGTTTCAAATGTTTCTCAAAACTATACAAAAAAGCTAGACACTGGAACGAATTTCATTTACAGTTTTCTGTAAAAGAAAACTATTGTGCCGGTTTTTTGTCTGTCCGTCCGCACTTTATTGTGTCCGCACTTTTTTCTGTCCGTACTTTTTCTGTCCGCCCTCAGATCTTAAGAACTACTGAGGCTAGAGGGCTGCAAATTGGTATGTTGATCATCCACCCTCCAATCATCAAACATACCAAATAGCAGCCCTCTATCCTCAGTAGTTTTTATCTTATTTAAGGTTAAAGTCATCCATCATCGTGCTCCTGGCAACGATATATGCCAGGCCACCACCGGCTGTGGTTAAAGTTTCATAGGCCGAGACTCATACAGCATTATTCGGAGACCACTGAAAGATAAATCTATTTTCGGTGGCCTTGATTGTAGCGGTTGTACAGAAAACTCGATTGCGCCGAAGAAAGCATTGTAATTTTTTTCTCTCTCTCTCTCTTTCGTTTCACAAATACCTTCTGATAACATTTTCTTTGAGAACTCTCCAAAAGAGAGATTTGCAACTCTAAAAAGGCTTCGTGTTGGTGCAAATGTTCTATGCTTTTCATATTTCTTTAATTCTATTGTAAGACATTTCCACACATATATAAAACTCTTTTATTTGTGTAGGTGAAGAGACAGACAGAACATGTTTCTGAGAAGACAACTGGAAATTTCGAGCGAGATGTATTTAGTTCATGAATGTTTTTAATGATAAAAGATCTGGATAGTGAAGACTCACTGTTATAGAATTGCCAACAAGTTGTATTTCTATATCATTTTTTATCCATTCTTCTCTTCATTTATTCATGTACCTTTTTTCCTTCCTAATAACTGATCTCTTCTTTCTGTATTTACTTATTACTTTCTGGAACTTCTTTCTCATCAACTCTATTTTCTGTGGAAGCTTGAATTTTAGGTCAGCTGTCCACGTAGGCTTGTTCCATAAGAATAGGGTTTGTCTTCTGAATAATAATAATAATAATAATAATAATAATAATAATAATAATAATAATAATAATAATAATAATAATAATAAGTAAAAAATGCGCCGAAGTTTCTTCGGCGCAATCGAGCTTTGTGTACAGCCGCTACAGCGTATAATCAAGGCCATCGAAAATAGATCTATCTTTCGGTGGTCTCGGTATTATGCTTTATGAGCCGCGGCCCATGAAACTTTAACCATGGCCCGGTGGTGGCCTATCCTATATCGTTGCCAGAAGCACGATTATGGCTAACTTTAAACTTAAATAAATTAAAATCTACTTTAAAGGTTAGGGGGCTGCAATTTGGTATGTTTGATGACTGGTGGGTGGATGAGCAACATACCAATTTGCAGCCCTCTAGCCTCTGCAGTTTTTAAGATCTGAGGGCGGACAGGAAAAGTGCAGACAGAAAAAGTGCAGACAGAAAAAAGTGCAGACAGAAAAAGTGTCAGAGAGAGAAAAGTGCGGACAGAATAAAGTGCGGACGGACAGACAAAGCCGGTACAATAGTGTTTAGGGGGGTCTGTAGAGGATTTGGTGGGGACCGACTGGACACAAGTACCAAAGTCTGAGGATCAGTTCTGTACACCATTTTAAACATTTCCGAGATCGGTGCCAAGAATTCTGATGGTTTGTTTGGTGTCAGGTCACAATTTACCTTTGTACTTAATGTGCGTTTAAGGTCTGGTCCTATGCTACGATATCCAGCTATATTCTGAGGCTTCTGGATTTTTTTTTTTTGTAATTGGTTCAGTTAGTCCACACAACATAAGGACAGTCTCTGAAGTTGAAACCTTAAAGTTCAAAGTCAAAGACATAAAATTAACATACACCAAATGGGAAATAAAGAGAGGATGATGATGGTGCTCTTGTTTCTGTTCAAAACTACAAGAGAATATTATTATGTGGCGTGGCCATTCTCTATAGCATCTTTCATATGATATAGTGCAGCAGATTGCTGTAAAAATCGTTCAGATAGTGAAACAAGCATGAAATTTGGCACAAACATTCCTAAGACTACGCTCTCTTAGAAAAGGGCGCTGGCCACCTGAAAATCCAAGATGGCGGCTATTTTTCAAAATGGCCGCCATCTATGTTAATTCACTGGTTTGGGAGCATCTATTGGATGGAATATGCCAGTTTTTTTTTTTTTTTTTTTTAAACCTCGACTTTTAGGTTATAAAATGTTCCATACCACACATTTTTATTGAAAACCCTTACTAAATGAATTGTAACCAAGATGGCGTACAAAATGGTTGCCATAAAGTTTTTCTATCCACAGCGCTAGAACATAGAGACCAACTGTTTTTATTTAATGGTATATTCATGTGATCAGACAGTTTAACTAATATGCTATTTTCAACTGAAATAGTAATGGTATGGTCACATACAACATTGTGTCTAAGACTGTAACCATAAAAAAAAAAAGAGAAATACGGACTAAACACAACCAATCTATGTATAGGTCTCTCAACCTACACCTTTGAAAAATTCGAGGATAAGAAGGTAGGCATAGCATGACACGTTGGATGCTCAAGCTAGATTATCTACTGAAGAGAGGGCAATATTTATCTAGACTTCACATTTGCAAGTGCACAGAGCTGTGCAGGGAGAGACCAGCTTGTAGCACTTGCACCTTTCCCGACAGCCTGCTTTGCATCCACATTTGGTAAGCTGTTGGCAACTCTTGGCTAAGGGCGAGTTGGTTGTCCAGAGGACTTGCCATGCTTCACCAGACTTTTGCCATCCCCACTCAGCAGGGTTCTCTGGCTGTGGCTGACACTGGGTGCCAGAAGTGGAACTGTGGACTCTGCTGTCTTCGAAGGTCACACCACTCCTCAAACTCTAATGCCTGCTCATTGTTGTTTGCTTTCTCAGCACAGTAGTCAGTGTATGCTGTCCTCAGGAGTTTGTACAAACTAGAGGCTGTAACCTGGTGCATCTGCCGTGTCCTGGTTACACTTGCAGCTGACAGGAAGGATTCTGCAGTTCCAGATGAAGCAACTCCTGCCTCCACCAGAGCTCCTGTCCAACCACTGCCATGAAGAAGAGTACCAAGAGATGTCATTGCTGCCATCTCAATGTGCGACCACCAAACATTACCAGATACTTGTCTTCGCCATACTGATCAGGCCACTGCCACTGCACCTGCTTTGCTACGGCATAGATTGGCTGATCAGCTGTGATTATGGGTATCTGGCCAGGGTTCAGAAAATCAGTGACATCCTGCACTTTCTGCATCACGTGTTTGATCGTAGCAACAGAATGAGCCTGATCACGCAGGAGAGGAAGCAATGAAGTTATGGTTACTTCAAATTCTGGGCTTCTCTTCATTGAAGCGTGATGAGCTGACCACGTCAGATTCACTGCATCATCTATTTCCTGGGTGACTATGACCTTGTCTAGCCACTGATACTCAGTGCAAGCTGTGGCCCCAAGATATCTGTGGGTGGCTTTGGTATTGCAGTGTTTGGTGGCACAGGGTTCTTTGTTTTTGAAAGGAAGCTGGTGAGATGTTTGTGAATGTGTCCGGCAATTCAGGCACCGACCTCACTTTCTCAGGTGCAAACTTTAGTTGCTGTCTTTCCTGTCCAGTGTTCTCCTTGGTGGGGTGCTGAAATATGGAGATGCTAGTTCCATGGAAGGAGGTAGTGGCAGTAGTTGCAGATGGGTTGTGGTCGATGTTGTCCATCACTGCAGTGGTGAACAACCCTTTTCGCAGTACTGGGGACAGACCACCCCTCCTCCACATATTTGCTAACTGTGGCATCTCCTAACTGTGCAGAGACCTCCAGTACTCTGTCATAAGAGATACTGAGGCCATACTGATGTAGCATTTCAACCAGGTTTCTCTTCCTGGTTTGGCATAGACTGAGAGTCCCATGTAGACTGGGAATGGTGTTTCTCTGTCTTTGGAGTGTCTATGAGTTGTTG
The DNA here is from genome assembly GCF_040412425.1 of Macrobrachium rosenbergii. NCBI lineage: Eukaryota > Metazoa > Arthropoda > Malacostraca > Decapoda > Palaemonidae > Macrobrachium > Macrobrachium rosenbergii. The sequence continues at coordinate 35,360,928 of NC_089743.1, forward strand.
CTCCTCTTTGTATCGGGGAGTAGCAGTTGAACTGCATGAGCTGTGCGATGGCCTGGTCTGACTTTGATGCTCCAAATCGTAACTGTGACTTGATGTCAGCCCCATGCTCAACCATCCCTACAAACTGGAGCAGGAGAGGAGGCACAGAATTTCGTACACAAGCCTCAGAAAATGTGCCATCAAACCGTGACTGATGATCAAGTATAGACTTTCTGAGAATATTTGCTGCTTTAGCAATGATAACTGCCTCTGAAAGATCAGATGATTGAGCAAGTGCTTTTCCCACATCCTTTTGAAATGCAAGTAATACATCTCTGCCAGATTTATGAGCCTCAAGTTCTGGAATTTCTGCCAGAGTTTGTCTTTGAGTCTCGTGGAATTTACACTTGGTGACTCTACACCTAATTGTTCCAGACGTTGTTGGTAGAGTGGCAAATATCTGCCAGCCGAAATGTGACTGGATCATCTGAACAAAGGTTGTTTTTCAACAATGTATGTCATCAGTTCTGACAGAACTAGTGGATACACATCTGATTCTGACTCAGTGCTACCTTGGTCTTTCTCAAGGCTCCTCAGGTAGGACCTTTTCTGTTGCAGAGGGCACAAAGACAGGCATGGTGATACTTAAACTCCTGTGCAATGACATCCCCACCAGTCAACAGCAAGGAGCTTGCCATCACTAAGTATCTCTGCACATTCACGCAATTTCAAGTCAAGGCCCTTAGTACTAGCCTGTCTGAGATCAGATGCAGGTGCCACTTTCTCACAGAAAATGCAAACTTCATTGTCATGACTGGTTCGGCGCAGTTTTGCGACTAGTCTCAGTGTTGCTGGTCTGGTCATTGGATTGTCGCTTTCTTGCGGTCCAGTTTAGTGTTGTTAAACAACAAGCGACAGTTCACATGGTATTTTGCTGCATTTTTCCTGAGAGTGGCCTCTATGCCATCACCTTCATCCAGCCTTGCTGGATCCATTATCAGTGGCATTTCATTAATTTCACTGAACATGGGAATGTTCCTTGCCAGCATTGTGTACCCATCATGGTCTAGGACATGATGACTTGGAGAGTGATGTCAAGTGCTCACCTCTTTTGTCCTTCTGACAAAGACAACACAAACTCCAGTTTGTTTTTCTACTGCTCAATATTGGATTGGCATCACATTCTGCCATGATTTCACTTTTGATTAAGGCCGAGGGGTTATCCTTTTACCACCTTAAACAAAGCACACATTCCTGTATGATTCAACTAGGTTCGGTCTCCTACACCTAGCCGATCATTCATCCAGTGCCATTTAAGTCCCGTGTGATCTGTACACCATCCGGGTAAGTACATGAACCATCATGTACAGCCCCCATACCATTGGCTCGGCTCCAGCGCTGGCACATCCTGTCTATTCAGGTGCGGCTATCTAACTATAGCTGGTCTGGGGCTGTTAGAAAGCATTTGGGACACTAAACTAAACTATACTACAACTACTAGTCTAAGACTACAGGATTAGTAAAGCTGGATTAGCTGGCACTGAACCCCATGCTGAGTTACACAGCAGTGATGTCACCAGTGTGCCCTGGTTGTGTGCAGACATACACTCTTTACATTTATTAATTTTCCTTCAAAATTGATGAGTTATTCGAAAGAGATGGCCTCATTAGGATCTAAAACCACAGAAACCAAGATCCATGCTTAAAACGATAATTGTTGAACGGGCATTATTTCTCATTATAATTATTGTTTCTACCTTTTCTTGGCAGCCATATAGCCCCCATATTTAAAGGTAAACTGTACTGGGAAGCTACAGAAACATAATATTCACAAGAAATAGTATGGAAGAGCTTTACCATATTGCTAGAAGCAAATACATGCCATTCTAGTGAAAAAATTAGCCAAAATCTGTCGATACTGGCCGCCATCTTGGAATTTGGCCGCCATATTAAATTTTTGCGTGGCCAGCGCCCTTTTCTGATAGAGGGAACTTTAAAGAGCACTTGTGCAAAATTTCATGCTTGTTTCACTATCTGAACGATTCTTATGAAATATGCAATTATCTGCTGCACTAATAGACCATTCTGGTGTCAGCCTCCTCCTGCACACGGCTGCATCACCGGACGTGACGATGACGTCTTTGTCAGAGGGAAACACACAGTGCTTGATCCCAATTGTAAGGAATGGAAATAGTTCTCTCTTTATTGTCTGGATCATGTAAAAAGTCTTGCCATTTTCCAGAATCTTATTCTGTGCCTCAACCTTTCTGCTTACTCCTTTTCCTCTCTTTTCTCTCGTTTCTTTGATGCTGTTTTTCTTGTACATGTCCCACACCATATCCAGACACTTGGCACTATTTTGTTGGTTTCTGAGGAATGGGAGGAAAACCTTTCTAGCATAGTCTCTAAATTTTGCTATTCCCTGCAGCTGGGAGAAAGTGAAGAACAGCAGTTCCATCTAGAACTTTGCCGTCAAATTTTCTTGGAGGTTCTGTCTTGTTTGCTGTTTCTATTGAAGTGAGAACTTCTGGCTGCACATGAAGGACCTCTGCCACTTCATCTACTTCCTCTGGGCATGCAGGCACATTCAGGTCTTCCAGTTCCTCTGTATCAGGGGCATTTAACATCTCTCTCGTTTTTACTTGACAGAAGCAGGTCAAGAGATCACTTTTTTTCCCAAGGCGCAGTCTTCCTCTGTCAGAAATAGATGGAGAGTAGGGATGATTTTCATGCATGAAGAAAGTGCTGATGTCTGATTCTCTGTGCAGTGCTACAATGTACAATTATGAGAAAAGATCAATATCTGCTTTCAGGGCTGTGATCTTGTCAGCTTGTCTTGATTTGTCTTTGATTGCTGGAGACCAAATGAGTGGAAAACCATGCTTCTTTATCGGTTCATGAATAGACCTGGTGCGATCCACAAGCACTAACTGCCTGTAGTCATTGTACTGACCTCTGCCAATGAGTTCAGTACTGTGGACTGTGTTGACAACAGAATCACTGACAACATCTTTCATATCCAGAGTCAAAAGTTCATGGGTATCACTGAGAAAAGGATTTCCCAACTCTTTGATGGTGTTCACAAGGTTCAAAGCCTGCTGTTGGAAGGTTCTCTGGGTGACCAAACTCTCCGCATGGTGCAGATGTTTCTCAGCTCCCTTGCTGAGGATTTCTTTCTTAAACTCCTGCAAGAGTCTTGCTTGCTCAGGTCCTGCCAGCATCCGCTTGTGGAAGTTGGCAGGTTTTCAGTAAGTCCTACTGCCCCACCTGCTCCCTTGACAATTTCATTATTTTGCTCATCGACTGGTTGTCGCGGAAACACCCCAGTGACCCTGTCCGCACTCAGATCTTAAAAAGTGCTACGGTTAGAGAGCTGCAAATTGGTATGTTGATCATCCACCCTCCATTCATCCAAACATACCAAATTGCAGCCCTCTAGCTTCAGTAGTTTTTATTTTATTTAAGGTTAAATTTAGCCATAATAGTGCTTCTGGCAACGATACAGGATAGGCCACCACCAGGCCATGGTTAAAGTTTCATGGGTCGCGGCTCATGAAGCATTACACCGAGACCACCGAAAGATAGATCTAGTTTCGGTGGCCTTGATTATACGCTGTAGCGGCTGAACAGAAAGCTCGATTGCGCTAAAGACGCTTCGGTGCATTTTTTACTTGTTTATTTTCATTCACATATCTTAATTACTGATCAGAAATCATAATAATCTTTCACAAATCGTCCATTAAACTGATCTGTCAATATTCCACGAAAACATAGAGAAAAATATTTTTGTTTACCTTTTTTTATAGATAAATATATTATTACGATATTTCAAATGAGAACGCATTTTTAACATCATTCATTATATCACAATTACTGATCAAAAATCATTACGATCTTTTACTAGCCCTCCATTAAACTGATCCCTGAATACTCCACTACAACACGGAAAAAAATATTTTGTTTACCTGTTGGTGGGAATCAACAACACTCGAGGCACAAATAATAAAATGCTGATTAAAAAAGCGACAATTTGCAGCAGCGACCATATGTGTGCGTTAGTCCTTACAAAGCTTTTTGCATAATGAACGCTTCCATTAAAATATTCACGGGACTGTCATCATTAATCCTTCGCTTTGATCACGTCAAAGGACGTGCAGGGATTTGTCGGAAGTGGTAAAAAAAAAAAAAAATAAATAAAAAAAAATTCCCGAGTGTTTTTTAGTTTTCTGTGAAAGAAAATTATTGAGATGGCTTTGTCTGTCCGTCCGCACTTTTTCTGCCCGCCCTCAGATCTTAAAAACCACTGAGGCTAGAGGGCTGCAAATTGGACAGAAAAAAATGCGGAAAGAAAAAGTGCGGACGGACAGACAAAGCCGGCACGATAGCTTTCTTTTACAGATACACTAAAAACAGAAAAAAACATCGCCCTAAATATTACCCAAGTAAAACAGAAAACAAAAACACCCCAAAACCATAACCCCCCTTAAAAAAAACACATTCAAGCAAAGAAGACTCCATAATCAACCTTCGCCAGAGACAAGGCACAAATTCCCTTCCGAGAAAGCTTTCGGCTGAACTGGAATAGTCGAGAATCGCCTCCCCTTGATTACTGGTCTTAAGGCTCTTGGCTGTCTGTTGTAAGCTCCTTCCATCACATTTTCCCCTTTCTTTATGAAGTCTCGGTATATATCCTGCCTCCTGTGTTTCCTATCCATATTTCATTCCTCCCCCCGACGTGTTAACCATTTTGTTTTGGCTCTCGAATTCGGCCGCAAATTATGTAACCTGTTTTTTTTTATTTTAGGTTTTCGGAATGGGCGGAAATTTCTTCAGGGCGTAAAATGGACGATGGAGATAATTTTGTTGGGATAAACTCTTTCTCTTTTATCGTAGATTCGTGACTGAGAGAGAGAGAGAGAGAGAGAGAGAGAGAGAGAGAGAGAGAGAGAGAGAGAGAGAGAGAGAGAGAATATCTTGCAAATTATGAATGGCTTTATCTCTGTGGGGTTAGAATTACCTCGACAAGGCCCTCCTGTTTTGATGATATACATCTTGATGGAGGAAATCTCTCTCTCTATGTCATGAATCTGTGATCCACAGCAGTCGACTAACATCTAAATACGAATTTCGTCGCAACTCGTTAAGTTTGAGATTAGGACACAGGTCGTAAAATTGTTAGCAAGACAAGCCACCACCAAGCTACGAGGCCACACACACACACACAGAGAGAGAGAGAGAGAGAGAGAGAGAGAGAGAGAGAGAGAGAGAGAGAGAGAAGGAGTGCTGCATTATTCCTCCCAATCCTTTCTGAGAAATGAGAAAACTCTTTTGACTTCACCTTCTTGTGCAATGAAGTACTTTCAATAATAATAATAATAGTAATAATAAAAATGATACAGGTTTTGTTAAACAAAATGGCAGTTTCAACAGCATTTATTTTAAGTAGTAAACGCTCAATTTGTCTTATCAATTGCTTTTCTTGCGCTGGAACGGTTGCAAACAATTGACCGATATTCATTTCCGGTGGTTTAGTGATGTGTAGGAGGTAGTAGTTCTCGTGGGGTGTCGACTAGTTTCGCCCTTCTCGTTAGGGCATCATTCAGGACAGGATCTCAGGATGCAATGGCTTTAATGCGTGGATTTTTCATCTTTTATCCGTGTCTGTTGGTTTGCGGAGTTAGTCGATTCATTTTCATTGGCTATCAGGCCGTGACGTCATCAGAAAGGCGGCTCCTGATTGGCTGCCTTCTCCTCGATCTGAGCCTACCGCTAATCGGCGATGGTGCAATTTCTCGAGGGAGGCGGTTTAACCGATCATTCCCAAGGTGAAGGGCGGCGCCTCTGCCTTCCTCAGGTGTTGGAAGGGCGTCCTCGGGGCGAGGGTTAAAGTCGTCCTCGACGTCGGGGCGTCTTCGGGTCGTAGGTGGGTGCGAGGGGCGATCTTGAGCGTTTACTATATAAAATATATGCTGCTGAAACTGCCATTTTGTTTAACAAAACTTGTATTAAAGAAGGTCTTTTTCCTAATTTTACAAATAATAATAATAATAATATTAATAATAATAATAATAATAATAATAATAATAATTATTATTATTATTATTTCAACGATAACCCCTGACCAGTTTACTTTGGCATGGGCTGGCGACTCTCTCTCTCTCTCTTTCTCTCTCTCTCTCTCTCTCTCTCTCTCTTCTATCTCTCTCTCTCTCTCTCTCTCTCTCTCTCACACACACACGCACAAAAGAATTTTCTGTTTTTAAGCTTTGAGTCTGACCTCCACAGCAAAAACTACAACAGCTGTAGGCTACTCTTGCAATGCTTTTGGAACACCCTGTATTTCGTGCAGCATATGTCCATAAGCATATTATAAAATATTTTAAGTTCCTCCGCTAATTTTCTTTACACTTTATCTAACAAAATGCAGCGATTGTCTTATTATCATTAAAGGATTACTTACAATTTTATATCAAAAAGATAATTTAGACATTGGATACTACCATCTAATTGCTTATTAATCTCAATTTTCCTAATGTAATCAGTACTATCGTACTATCTGTTACTACTTTCAAAATGACACCATGTTCTTTGGAAGCTTGAATTTCAAATCAACGATACCTGTGGTGGGCCTGTTCCATATGAATAGGGTTCGTCTTCTAAATAATGATAATATTATTACTCTGTTGATTGACAATATTAGTCTATTCTATCACGCTACATCATAATACTTATTTTTTCATTTAGGGTTAAAATTAAACTCTTTGCCTTACCCATAAGGGTTGGTTATGGAAAGATAAGTCATTTTCCGTTGTACAGAACTCTTTGTTTGGTAATACTTTTATTTTCTGCTCTCTCTCTCTCTCTCTCTCTCTCTCTCTCTCTCTCTCTCTCTCTCTCTCTCTCTCTCTCTATATATATATATATATATATATATATATATATATATATATATATATATATATATATATATATATATATATATATATATATATATATATATATACTTTTTTTGAGTGTAGTTTATTCCCACATTACGGTGTATCTTATATCAACTTGTGTTTTGTAGTTTGATATATATATATATATATATATATATATATATATATATATATATATATAAATAAATATATATTTATATATATATATGTAATAGATATTATATATATATATATATATATATATATATATATATATATATTATATATATATTATATATTATATATATATATATATATATATATATATATATATATATATATATATATATATATATATATAATATGTGTGTGTGTGTGTGTGTGTGTGTGTGTGTGTGTGTTTTTAACTTTCCCAAGGATAACTTGCCCGCTAGGAAATAAATTTCACCCTAGAGGATACCTCTCCCTCTAAAGGAAAGCTTCCCCCATAAAGAATATCTTTCCTCCCTGACTAACAATAGTTTCCATCAAAAAAAAAAAAAAACTCTCCCCATCCCATTATAATCAGATGATGCAAAACAAGGAATAATTGAACAAAAGACGGATTTAACTTATTAAGATCCTCTGAAAATATCGGGACACAGAACAATTGAAAGAGAATGGAAAAGAAGAATAGAAAAGAAGGATAATGGAAAAGAAGCGATTAAAAAGCTCCTTTCACAATTGGGATAAAAAGGTGCTATTCAAATTTGGTGGGAGATGAACAGTGGTTGATCATTTGTGAGAATGAAAAGAAGAAGTCATTAATTCAGACGTGGAACACCCACTGGGATCATTGTTTAACACGTGTATGTATGTATGTTTGTATGTATGTATGTATGTGCATATATATATATATATATATATATATATATATATATATATATATATATATATATATATATATATATATATATATTATATATATATACATACATATATTTAGTACCATTTTTTAATTATGAAATAAGGTTAGATCTATTTATGAAGTCCCAACATCTTACAGTGAAGAAATATTAAAATAATATAATCCTCTCTCTCTCTCTCTCCGTGACACGTCTCACATATAACCAATAGATTATTCAAAATTTCAACCTAATTCCTTCAATTGCTGGTTAGTCACTCTCTCTCTCTCTCTCTCTCTCTCTCTCTCTCTCTCTCTCTCTTCTCTCTTTAAAGGTAACCTTCAATTGTCACTTTTTCCCCATTCACCCCACCCTCTTAACTTTTCACGAAAATGAATGAATTCTGTCCATCCCCGTTTATCAAACGGTATTCAGTATCTCTCGATCCTCAAAGTAAAGTCATTAAATTTTTGTAAAATTCCTATGGTAGTTTTACAGGTTAAGATTTGCCTGTGCTACAAAATGTTTTTCTTGATAAGAAGATAAATTAATAATACGTTTATCAATATAGGGAAATTATTTATGTGAGGAGTATTCTGTATTTATCTAATTTTTCAGCTAAATTTATTTTGGTTAGTTTTGATATATTATAGCAAATATTATGTACTCTGACAAGGGAAGAATTTGCCATATAAATACATGTGTGTATGCATATTTAAGCTTCAAACAGGAGCTAATATCTAAATGATTATCAACAATAAAAACCTAAATGAATTTCTCTGTATTAACATTTTAATGCTACAGAGAGGCACCAGGAGAATATAATGCCTTAAGAGAATGAAAGGAAAGGAACACTGTAAAAATAAAAATGAAAAATAAAAGGAATAAAATATACGAAACATGAAGATCAAAGGGGTAAAGAGGACATTTTAGACTTCGTTCAGGAACCAAAACAAATAATAAGACGGTAAAGAATACCATTAAAAAGAGAAAAAAAAAAAACTTCACTCCTTGGCGAAGACTACTCGGTTGCAAAAAGATTTAAAAGTGCTTTCGTGGAAGGGGGAACGTAAGATGAGTTGATAGGGACAAGTGACTGGTTAAACAGGGTCAGGAGACGAATGAGGGGCCAGAATAGGTTCAGTCATTTACTATTTAAGGGAAGAGAAGAGAGAGAGAGAGAGAGAGAGAGAGAGAGAGAGAGAGAGAGAGAGAGAGAGAGAGAGAGAGTCTCCATATCAGCTTAGCACTATATCTCAAGTGTACAGTGTTTTAATATTCCAGCAGCATATCCCAGACATACAGCGTCTCTACACAATCTTAGTGGTATATACCAGGTGTATAGTGTCTCCTATAAGCTTAGCAGTATATCCCAGGTATACAGTGTCTCCTATAATCTTACCATTATATCCAAAATGCATAGTGTCTCCATATAAGCTTAGCAGTATATCCCAGGTGTATAGTATCTCCATATAAGCTTAGCAGTAAATCCATGGTGTATAGTGCCTCCATATAAGTTTAGCAGTAAATCAGTGATGTATAGTGTTTCTATATAAGCTGAGCAATATATCCCTAGTGTACCGTGTCTCCTACAAGCTTAGCAGTATATCCTAGGAGTATAGTGTCTCCACATAAGCTTGGAAGTATATCATTGGTGTACAGTGGCCCCTAGAAGCTTAGAATTATATCCCTGGTGTATAGTGTTTCCTTATAAGCTTAACAGTATATCCCAAGTGTATAGTGATCCATTATCATCTTAGCAGTATATCTCTGGTGTATAGTGTCTCCTATAAGCTTAGCATTATATCCAAAATGTATAGTGTCTCCATAAAAGCTTAGCAGTATATCCCAGGTGTACAGTGTCTCCATAAGCTTAGCAGTAAATCCATGGTGTACAGTGTCTCTATATAAGCTTAGCAGTAAACCCAAGGTGAATATTGCCTCTATATAAGCTGAGAAATATAGCCCTGGTTTACAGTGTCTCCTATAATCTTAGCAGTATATCCTAGAGTATAGTATCTCCATATAAACTTGGCAGTATATCATTCCTGTATGGTGTCTCCTATAAGCTTAGCATTATATCCTGGTGTATAGTGTCTCCATATAAGCTTAACATTATATCCCTAGTGTATAGTGTCTCCTATAAGCTTAGCTGTATATCTCTGGTGTATAGTGTGTCCGCATAAACTTAGCATTACATCCCTGGTGTATAGTGTCTCCATATAAGCTTAGCAGTATATCCTCGGTATATAGCGTCTTAGTATCATCTTTCAGTATATCCCAGGAGTATAGTGTCTCAGTATCACCTTAACAGTATATCTCAGGACTGTAGTGTGTCAGTGTAAACTTACCAGTATATCCTGTGGAAAATGTATGTTTATAACACATCAAACTTCCATCTCTGGTTTTAATTTCCGTTTTTGTAAAACCGAAGCTTTTACAAATTACATAAAATTCATGACAAAGATTATCGTTCCTACTCTAATTTCATTCATTAATTAGGGTGCAGAAGTGGGCCAATAATTTACTCTGTCTGAAATTCTCCTTGGAATGAAGCCAATCTTTAGAGAGTCAGGTACTTAGTGACACTGGCATAAGTCAGAATTTAGCATCTTATCATCTCCGGAGTTTGTCCATCCGTCAAAGAATTAGTTTTCATAACGATTCTTGGTTCGAGTTTGGCTGTGTAAACTGTTGCACAAAGATGAATTTACTATATTTTTCTTCTTCTTCAGGAAACAGAATCTTTTCATCTTATCTTATTATCTCTGGAGTTTGTTCATCAGTCAAAGAATTAATTTGTGAAAAACGTCATTTTCGTAACGATTCTTTGCTCAACTCTGGTCGCGTAAACTGTTGCACAAAGACGAATTTACATTTTTCTTCTTCTTCAGGAAAACTTCAGCGAGATACTTTCCCAAGAAGGATGAGCTTTCTTAGACCTACTTGCCTCCAGTATTCATGCAGTGATCTCTCTCGTCTTGTTACATTTTCTAACTGGAACTAATTTTCTGGCCATAATTCTCGTCGAAGGCTGTCCCAAACAATTTAACGATGACGAAATTTTATGCATCTTCCACTAAACAGTTTCTGTAACGAAATCTGTAACTGCTTACGTAAATACGTGTAGGATATATGCCAATTAAAATCCTCATTCCGCTGTATTCTCACAAGATGCAATGTAATACCACCCTAATACAGTTCTTTTATTGTCATAAAATTTAGCACTAACATTTTTCTATTTATTTATTTATCTTTTCTTTTTTAATAAGTGGTCTCTTTATTCCGTATTTCCCATTATCTTCTGTTACTTCTTTCTAATGAAAACCATATTCTTTGGAAGCTTGAATTTTAAGTCAATGGCCCAAGTGGTGGGCTTGTTCCATATGAATAGAGTTAATAATAATAATAATAATGATATAATAATAATAATAATAATAATAATAATAATAATAATAATAATAATAGTACCCCCTTCATTTATATAGGCCACTTGGCTCTTGATAAACGGGTAATATTCTCACTGAAAAGGAAAAAAAAAGGCCATTTTATTTTGAATAATAATAGAATTTTAAAGGTATGTTTAGTGTCAATATTCTAATATGCTTAAGCTATAAATTATCTTCTCTCAACAGATAAAAGATAAAATTAAATTCTGTTCTGAACAGACCTTGTCAATTCTCTGACCTAACGGCCAAAACATTACTGAGTTTGAATGATAAGCAATAAAAAACTGATAATAATTATTATTATTCCAGTTAATCTTTACACCTTACACCATTTTAGTTTTCTGTGAAAGAAAACCATTTTGCAGGCTTTGTCTGTCCGTCCGCACTTTTTTCTGTCCGCACTTTGTCTATCAGTCCTCAGATCTTAAAAACTACTGAGGCTAGAGGTCTGTAAATTGGTACGTTTATCATCCACCCTCCGATCATCAAACATACTAAATTGCAGCCCTCTAGGCTCAGTAGTTTTTATTTTATTTAAGGATAAAGTTAGCCATTATCGTGCTTCTGGCAACTATATGGGATAGGCCACCACTGGGCCGTGGTGAAAGTTTCATGGACCGCGGCTCATACAGCATTGTACCGACAACCGAAAGACAGATCTGTTTTCGGTGTCCTTGATTATACGCTGTTGCGGCTGTACAGAAAACTCGATTACGCCAAAGAAACCTTGACGTATTTTTTTTTTTTTAAACCTATTTTTAAACCTAGTAAGGTTAAGAGTTATTTTATCCAAATTACTCTTGGCACCTTACACCAATTTTTAAAAACCTAATAAGGTTTGGGTCATCAAGAAAATTTAATGGAATGGTAAGTAAGAGAAGTAAGCCAAGTCCAAATAATAATTATTATCAATTAATATGGACAAATTTCCCATCCCTACAACATATGACGCAATCATAAACAACAGAAAACAATATACAAACGCCCTTAGCGGCTAACAAGACTCCCAACCAATCACAAATGCCATTAACCTAAAACCACTTGTAATCGACAATAGCAATTAAATAAATTATGGTTAAAAATACTATGATATTGAACAATTATAAGTCTTCCCGTGAGGCTGCTATACTCTGCTATTTCAGCTGATAGATGCAGAAGCACCTATTACACTGACAGTTCAAAGAGACAACAATTCTTGTCTTACTTAGTTTTGAAGTAACAAAAATGTAAACAAAAGGACCGATAACACTTCAACTAAAAATACTGCGGATATAAGACTGCCATCTACTGGTCAGTTGCCGAAATACAAGTAAAAAATGCACCGAAGTTTCTTCAGCGCAATCGAGTTTTCTGTACAACGTATAATGCTGCACGAGTCGCGGCCAATAAAACTTACAGCCACGGACTAGTGGTGGCCTTTCCTATAGCGTTGCCAGACGCTCGCTAACTTTAACCTTAAATAAAATAAAAACTATGAGGAAGCTAGAGGGCTGCAATTTGGTATGTTTGATGACCTGAGGGTGGATGATCAACATACCAATTTGCAGCCCTCTACCTCAGTAGTTTTTAAGATCTGAGGACGGAAAAAGTGCGGACAGAATACAGTGCCGACGGACAGACACCTCCGGCACAATAGTTTTCTTTTACAGAAAACAAAAACGATAGAAAATGATATCAATCAATTGAACTACAACAGAATCACAGAAATCTACTCCCTATTTTGTTTTGACATCACACGAAACTTCTGAATTATAATTGTTATTCAGGATTATTGATTTTCAGGAAATTAATTAATCAAAATGACCTAAATTTATCAGACGATACAGATATTATAATGCTTAAATTTAGTTTTTTTTCGTTCAAATCTTATCGAATGATAAATATGACCCTGTGAAATGATGCCGTCTCTCTCACTCCCCCTCTCTCTCTCACATAATATCTTCCTTGAGATTATGTAGAAGGATTCTAAATATCTGTCCCTTCCTCTCTCTCTCTCTCTCTCTCTCTCTCTCTCTCTCTCTCTCTCTCTCTCTCTCTCTCTCTCTCTCTCTCTCTACAGCAAAACATCTTCCTTAAGATTATGTAAAAAATATCTGTCTCAATATTCCTTAAGACTATGTAAAAATAGTCTGAATATCTGGGACCTTTCTCTGTCTGCCTGTCTGTCTGTCTGTCTGTATTTCTGTCTGTCTGTCTGTTTGCCTGTCTCTGTCTCTCTCTCTCTCTCTCTCTCTATAGCAAAATACCTTCCTTACGATTACATAAAAATAGTCTGAATATCTGGGACCTTTCTCTCTCTCTCTCTCTCTCTAAAGCAAAATACCTTCCTTAAGATTATGTAAAAATAGTCTGAATATCTGGGACCTCCCTCTCTCTCTCTCTCTCTCTCTCTCTCTCTCTCTCTCTCTCTCTCTCTCTCTCTAACCCGAGGAACTAACAGTCTAACCACAAACTGCTACGCCATTAACCTAGCCTGTTCACTAACGAAACAGCAAGCGGCAGATAAAAGCTAATTAACCGCGCAGGTTAATTCCTGCAGCGTGGTTAATCGGGTTAATCGTCTCCGCAGAATATTAAAAGGAAACGACAAAAAGTAATCAAAAGATGTAGGACACAACGAGGTCCATAAAGGCTTCGTAAATAGGTGACGTCAGTAGGGCGAAAGCAAAGGCTTCGTGGACTGAGACTTATAATCAGGCGAGGAATTTCTCGCCAGAGGGGGCGGTGACCCCTACTTTGATTGCGACGTTCCGGAGGTGGGGGGGGGTAACTGACCCCTTAGTTTTGGGGGGGAATTAATTACTGAAATGGTTTCAGATTTTGTTTATTTACTCATTTACTTACTTACGAAATTTATATTTATTAAAATATTTGTATTTATCATTTTTACTTATTTATTTATAAAATTGTTTGTTAATTTACTTGCGTATTTATGAGTGTATTTATGTATTTATAAATTTATTTGTTTTAAAATTTATCTATATATTTATAAATATATTTACTTATTTATACACCTACATCTTTATTTATCCATGTATAAATCTATTTATATAATAAATTAATTAATTCATTATTCACTTTTTAATTTATTTATTTATCCAGCTGTTTTCTGGTCACTGTTTAAAAAGACATCATTCATTACTGATGAAACTAAATATTTAATTTTATCAATATTAACAACATTTTGATGTTTGAACTTGACAGAGATTTACATATAAAGGGAGGTGTACTGTCGGCACTAGAACCCCTCTGTAGAGTAAAAACTTTTGCAAGAGATTTCTGTAAAAGAAATGTTTTAAATTAATCTAACGTTTGTTCAAATGGATATTGGAAAAGCTTTTTATGAAGAACAGTTCAAGAACATAAATTAGATTATCATCACAGTAGAAAATGTAAAACCAGGGTTATTTATACTTAACTGACGTTTATACATATGGCTATTGGAAAAGATTTTTATGAAGAACAGTTCAAAAGTATATATTTATAAAGACTGTATAAAATGTAAAAACAAGATTATTTCTATTTAACAAACGTTTGTACAAATGGGTATTGAAAAAACGATTTAAGTAGAACAATTCAAGAGTAGATATTAGATTATGAGATTAAAGCTTAAAGTCCTCGCAAGGCTCAAAGGGCCGGCGCTGAACTCCAGTTTCTTAGGCCGATAGCCAGGGCGGGGAGAGTTCCTTTGCCTGTGACAAGTGGCCAGTATGTCGCTAGGCACACTGTTTAACCTCCAGCCCCAGGGATGGTACCTATTTTCTTACCAATCCTCTCAAGTTTTCAGACCGCTAGGTTGGCCGGCATGCAAGGCACCATCCCGAAACCACCAGTGAGCGGTGGGATTTGAACCCCGGTTCTCTCGTGATAGGCTAGAACTTTCCCACTGCGCCAACACTGCAACATTTTCAACAGATTATAAAACAGAACTGAAAATTTTAAAAAGCGTAAAACCTAGATCATTCATATTTAACAAAGGAATCAAGTTGCCTTCGCAAACAGACATCCAAGCAAAATCATCCCATTTATCCACAGTCCACTGAGCCGTATCACCGTAAATCAATCCTCTGCTTTTGCCTCGTTCCGTATAAGACCAATCATTGATTTTCCACCGCTGTTACGAATTAGTTCTGAAAGCATTTTTTTTTTTTTGCTACTGGAGAATTTTAAACACTTCAAAGTTCGTTTCGCAGGGAGAATGAATCACTAAGTGAATTACTGCACGTGAATTGAAGCAATTATTTCTGTCCTGTTAATGCAAATAGAAAGAGAAAAAGGCGATTCAGTCGTTTCTCCCCAAATGAATCTTCATTAGACATTTTATTTTATCATTTTATTTCATCCGAAGACATTATTATAGAAGTGAAGTAATTGGAATATGGAGAAAGAGGGAGACTTATTTTGCGAATAATGAAAAGATAGAGAAAAAGAATAAACCGTGAAGAGACATCAATAGGAATCATTTCGTAATTGTCAATGGAGGGTCGAGTGGTTAAAAATAGCTTGACAGATGAAAGGTCTGAATGAAGGTACGTTTATGAAGAATGTCTGTATGACATGGGGTGATGGCTGAGTATATATATATATATATATATATATATATATATATATATATATATATATATATATATATATATATATACATATATATATATATATATACATATACATATACATATATATATATATACATATATACATTACATATATATGTGTGTATATATATATATATATATATATATATATATATATATATATATATATATATATATATATATATATATATTTGTGCAATCAATGAAACAAAATACATCCATTCAATTCTACTTACGCCACCAAAGTTCAGAACGTCACTAAGAGCTACAAAATATCAAATAAAAAAACCCCGTTTTTTAAGAAATGCCAAAACATCTAAATGGCAGAGAGAGAGAGAGAGAGAGAGAGAGAGAGAGAGAGAGAGAGAGAGAGAGAGAGAGAGAGAGAGAGTAACCTCTCATCAAAGTCAATAGTCAGTGATGCCTGGGAAAAGAAATGATAAGTCTCGAATATCTTTTGTTTTGTTGTGTACTGTCTGTCTCTAATTGGATTAACTTGCAAGCCACCGTTGGACACTTAAAAATCATAGGAGGGGGGAGAGAGAGAGAGAGAGAGAGAGAGAGAGAGAGAGAGAGAGAGAGAGAGAGAGAGAGAGAGAGAGAGAGTATATTTATTCGAAAATTTACATAATAAGAAATTTCAAAAGCATATGTATCTTTTTAGTCAATCAAAATTCTGTGAATGAGAGGCAGATCTTAATAAGATCAAAGGCAGATTTTAGATCAAGTGTAAAAAAATATATTTGACAAACTTTTGCACTCGCGAAATATTCACGAATTACATATTATTTACCATTATCATTTTGATGCAGATTTTCACAGATAAATAAATTCTGGGAATTACTGTATGGCGTAAGAGACAGACGGACAGACAGACAAATAACTTCATTTACAGTCAGTACATGTTAAGTCTTTGTTTCGTAAAGCCCAGAATACCTCGATTCCATCATAAAACCTCAGAAAAACATTATGCAAGAAACAGTTTTAACATAAAACAAATAAATAATGCGCCGAAGTTTCTTCGGCACAATCGAGTTTTCTGTACAGCCGCTACAGCGTATAATCAAGGCCACTGAAAACAAATCTATCTTACGGTGGTCTCGGTATAATGATGTATGAGCCGCGGCCCATGAAATTTCAACAACGGTCCGGTGGTGGCCTATCCTATATCGTTGCCAGAAGCACGACTACGGCTATTTTTAACCGTAAATAAAATAAAAACTACTGAGGCTAGAGGGCTGCAATTTGAAACGTTTAAAGACTGGATGGTGGATGATCAACATACCAATTCGCAGCTCTCTAGCCTCAGCAGTTTTTAAGATCTGAGGGCGGACAGAAAAGTACAGAATATAGTGCAGAGGGAGAGACAAAGTCGGCACAATAGTTTTCTTCTACAGAAAAATAAAAACAAAAAGCCCAAACATCCTTTGAAACATCAAACGTACCTCGCCAACAGTACGAAAACTCCCACCGTTTGCAAAAAAAAATAGAAAGAGAACTCTATAATAAAAAACTCCCCATCTCATTATCAGCAGAGATAAAACTGGAGGATTCATTGAACAAAAGAAGATTTTCAACCTTTTCTCTTGAAAGGGCAAAGTTGGGGAAAGGAAACAATTGAAAGCTGGAGAAAGGCGAGTGATTAGGGTCGAAAGCAAAAGATTAGTGAGGAATGGATGCTCGGTTGCTCATATAAAAGATGGTACAAGAATATATATACAGATATCAAGAGACGCAGGCAGAAAAACACACACACATATACATATTTATATACATAATATATATTTTATATATATACACATATATATATTATATATATTCTATATATAAATAAACAAAATCCACACGGAAAGAGAAACAATGGAGTGCTCCATTGTTTCTCTTTCCATCGTGGATTTTGTCTTTATTTATATATTCATCACGCTCCATATTTTCGTGATTCAGTTATGCATGTATCTAAACATCTTTACATATAGATATGCACACACATATATATATTTATTTGTGTGTATACATGTAGATACACACACACACACACACACACACACACACACACACACACACACACACACACACATATATATATATGTGTGTGTGTATATATATATATATATATATATATATATATATATATATATATATATGTATATGTGTGTGTGTGTGTGTGTGTGTGTGTGTGTGTGTGTGTGTGTACAGTAGTGAAGAATAATTAATAAGAGCTGAAATGTGCCATTAGTTACTACTTATTTCCACGGGGTAAGTCGACTACTCTCTCTCTCTCTCATCAATGTTTATCATGCACTTTCTCCTTTTGGAAGTTCTTTTCACATCTAAAGAATTCTAAGCCCTCTTTCTGCTTTGAGCGGATTTGGACCTTCATAACCAACAAGTAAATGCGCCTAAGTCTCTTCGGCGCAATCGAGTTTTCTCTACAGCCGCTACAGCGTATAATTAAGGCCACCGAAAATAGATCTATCTTTCTGTGGTCTCGGTACAATGCTGCATGAACTGTGGCCCATAAAACTTTAACCTCGGCCCGGTGGTGGCCTATCTTATATCGCTGCCAGAAGCACGATTACGGCTAACTTTAACCTTAAATAAAATACAAACTACTGAGGCTACAGAACTGCAATTCGCTATGGTTACTAATAGGAGGGTGAATGATCAACATACCAATTTGCAGCCCTCTAGCCTCAGTAGTTTGTAAGACCTGAGGGCGGACAGAAAAAAGTGCGGACGAACAGACAAAGCCGGCACAACAGCTTTCTTTTCGGAAAACTAAAAGTCGAAGCTGTAGAAGAAAGGGATTCATATGGATGGTGAACTTCTACTTCTTAAGTTAAGAGGAAACTGGCTCAATACTGAGTCTAAAATAATAAAGCCACATTGTATAGGGACTGTTAATCCTGTCTTAATTTTGGAAGGATTCCCAACTTATTATTGCCACATAAATTCCTAAAAATCTCGAGGTACTCATAAAAGAACAATAGTGTTCACACAAACCTGGTTTTATGGGGCCGTCAGTGCACCTCACGAGATGCATTGTAGGCATTACATAAGGCTCTTTGATGAGCACCTTCGAACCCTAGCTGTAACCCCTTACGTTCATTTTACTGTACCTCCTTTCATATTCTCTTTCTTCCACCATACTTTTCTCATCCCCCTCCTAACAATTGTTTTCCTCCTGTTACAATATGAAACGTTTTAGTTTTCAGTGAAAGAAAACTATTGTGCCGGCTTTGTCTGTCCGTCCGCACTTCTTCTGTTCGCACTTTTACTGTCCGCCCTCGGATCTTAAAAACTACTGAGGCTAGAGGACTGCAAATTGGTATGCTGATCATCTACCCAACAACCATCAAACATAGAAAATTGCAGCCCTCTAACCTCAGTAGTTTTTTTTTTATTTTATTTAAGGTTAAAGTTAGACATAACCGTGCTTCTGGCAACGATATAGGATAGGACACCACCGGGCCGTGGTTAAAGTTTATGGGTCGCGGCTCATACAGCATTATACCGAGACCACCGAAAGATAGATCTACTTTCGGTGGCCTTAACTGTACGCTGTACAGAAAACTCAATTGCGCAGAGGTACTCAATTTTCCTTTCAGCGCTGAATGGCTTCATCACAGGTGTCGGGACTTGGCCTTTGGCCTAAATTTTGTATTTCATTCCATTCCAAGAATCATAAGAAATAGTATTAACACAAACGAGGTTTTATGTTCTTTTTCCCCACAACATTTCTTGTATGGTTCAATTTGATCTTTAGAGTATGAGACTAAAGATGATTGATGAAATTGAAGCTGTCAAGACAAGTTCTGGGGCACCTTCGGCCACTCAGTGCTCAAGGCAGTGAAAAGAGGGCGTTGGAGTGGTTGGACAGACAGTAAACAGATCTAGAAAATAAAAGACACGAAGGACAGGTGTAATCAACGTAATAACAATACGAGTTTCAACAGACATTCAATATAACAAATCTAGATGTAATCGTAGAACATGGTGGAGCAAGAGAGAACTTTTGGTGGTTGTTTTCAAAGTAAACAAGTAAAAATACTTCGGCGCAATCGAGTTTTCTGTATAGCCGCTACAGCGTATATTCAAGGCCACCAAAAATAGATCTATCTTAGGTGGTCTCGGTATCATGCTGTATGAGCCGCGGTCCATGAAACGTTAACCACGGCCCGATGGTGGCCTGGCCTACATCGTTGCAGACACACGATTATGGCTAACTTTAACCTTAAATAAAATAAAAACTATGAGGAGGCTAGAGGGCTGCAATTTGGTATGTTTGATCATTGGAGGGTGACTGATCAACATAACAATTTGCAGCCTCTAGTCTCAGTAGTTTTTAAGATCTGAAGGTGGACAGACAAAGTGCGGACAAAAAAAAGTGCGGAGGGACAAACAAAGCCGGCACAACATTTTTCTTTTACAGAAAATTAAAATAAAAAAAGACCGGAAAGGTGTTCTCATTTAATACCTTTCTCTTTTTAACAACTGTTTGTGACGCTTAATATGTCACACCACAAGGATCTAAAGGCGGAAGGGGGAAGACACCCTACCTTTGTACTAAGATTGACAGTTAGAGGTGTTAGACAGCACGACTGAAGAACGGAAACGGTAATGGAGATAAGTGACTATTACCAGTACATTAGTTTCTTTTTAGAGCAAAAGACATCTAATTAACTCACTGAATAATTTTGGGGATTTCTGGCGTCACGACAATTTCCTGATTAGTGCAGAAGCGAGCTGCTTATTGAAAATTCAGATAATTTTACTCAAAATTTATTTCTCTAAATCTGAATCTTTCCGAATAATACTAAATAGTTCTCATTCAATACTTCTAGGAAGTACGAGGGCAGAAGGCCGCTGTAAACTCACTCCTAAAGATATTCAAAGAATATATTAGTATATATATAGATACAGATATATATAGATCTATATATATATATAATATATATATATATATATATATATATATATATATATATATATATATATATATATATATATATATATATATATATATATATATGTGTGTGTGTGTGTGTGTGTGTGTGTGTTTTATGTGTGTTTTTCTGCCTGCGTCTCTTGATATCTGTATGTATATTCTTGTAACATCTTGTATGAGCAACCGAGCATCCATTCCTCACTAATCTTTTGCTTTCGACCCTAATCACTCGCCTTTCTCCAGCTTTCAATTGTTCCCTTTCCCCAACTTTGCCCATTCAGGAGAAAAGGTTGAAAATCTTCTTTTGTTCAATGAATCCTCCAGTTTTATCTCTGCTGATAATGAGATGGGGAGTTTTTTATATTAGAGTTTTCTTTCTATTTTTTTTTTTTTTTGGCAAACGGTGGGAGTTTTCGTACTGTTGGCGAGGTACGTTTGATGTTTCAAAGGATGTTTGGGCTTTTTGTTTTTATTTTTCTGTAGAAGAAAACTATTGTGCCGGCTTTGTCTGTCCCTCTGTATTTTATTCTGTCCGCCCTCAGATCTTAAAAACTACTGAGGCTAGAGGGCTGCAAATTGGTATTTTGATCATCCACCCTCATGTCTTCAAACATACCAAATTAAGGCTCTCCACCTATTTCGGCAGTGTCATCAGGACCGAATTGTAAAGTGATATACAAGGTTTTTATTTCTGCACACTGAGGTTTGAATTTCAAACATGACATCACAATCGTGCTTCTGGCAACGATATAGGATAGGACACCACCGGACCGTTGTTAAAGTTTCATGGGTCGTGGCTCATACATCATTATACCGAGGCCACCGAAACATTTTGTTTTCAGTGGCCTTGATTATACGCTGTAGCGGCTGTACAGAAAACTTGATTGCGACGAAGAAACTTCGGCGCATTTTGTACTTGTTTAATGTTAAAACTGCTTCTTGCATAACGTTTTTCTGAGGTTTTATGATGGAACTG
Source organism: Macrobrachium rosenbergii (assembly GCF_040412425.1). Taxonomy (NCBI): domain Eukaryota; kingdom Metazoa; phylum Arthropoda; class Malacostraca; order Decapoda; family Palaemonidae; genus Macrobrachium; species Macrobrachium rosenbergii. The sequence goes on from NC_089743.1 coordinate 35,382,676, forward strand.
AGGTATTCTGGGCTTTACGAAACAAAAACTTAACCATGTACTGTCTGTAAATGAAGTTATTTGTCTGTCTGTCCGTCTGTCTCTTGCGTCATGCAGTAATTCCCAGAATTTATTTATCTGTCAAAATCTACATCAAAATGATAACGATAAATAGTACGTAATTCGTGAATATTTCGCGAGTGCAAACGTTTGTCAAATATATTTTTTTACAGATTTTTACTCTTGATCTAAAATCTGCCTTTCATTCCCTATTGACAAAGGATGCACACCTGTACACACTCTCTCTCTCTCTCTCTCTCTCTCTCTCTCTCTCTCTCTCACAGAATTTCTGATGTATGACTAAAAGTTCGAATATGGATACATATGCTTTCTCTCGCTTTTGAAATTTCTTATCCCTATGTAAATTTTCGAATAAATATACTCTCTCTCTCTCTCTCTCTCTCTCTCTCTCTCTCTCTCTCTCACAGAATTTCTGATGTATGACTAAAAGTTCGAATATGGATACATATGCTTTCTCTCATCTTGAAATTTCTTATCTCTATCTAAATTTTCGAATAAGGATACTCTCTCTCTCTCTCTCTCTCTCTCTCTCTCTCTCTCTCTCTCTTTATATATGTTTTGGCATATCTTAAACTGCGATTATTTTATTTTGATTTTTTGTAACTATTGGTGACACTCCTAGCGTTGGTGGCGTGTGAAGAATTGAATGGTTGTATATTTTAGTTGAGTGCGTGCACAGGTGTGTGTATATGTACTGTATATATATACACATATATATAATTTATAAATATATATATATTTATATGTATATAATATGTATTAAGTATACATATATATATATATATATAATATATATATATATAAAATGTATATACTGTATATATATATATAATATATATATATATATATATATATATATATATATATATATATATATATATATATATATATATATATATATATATATATAGATAGATAGATAGATAGATAAAGATATAGATATATATATATATATATACTCAGCAATCACCCCATGTCGTACAGACATTCTTCATAAAGGTATCTTCATTGAGACCTTTCATCTGTCAAGTTATTTTTAACCACTCGACCCTCCATTGACAATTACGAAATGATTCCTATTGATGTCTCTTCACGGTTTATTCTTTTTCTCTATCTTTTCATTATTCATAAAATAAGTCTCCCTCTTTCTCCATATTCCAATTACTTCACTTCTATAATAATGTCTTCGGATGAAATAAAATGATAAAATAAAATGTCTAATGAAGATTCATTTGGGGAGA
>NC_089743.1:35391476-35396476 GCF_040412425.1 Macrobrachium rosenbergii
CCACAGAGAGGGATCATATCGTTGACTCCGCTGTGTCTTTGACGAAGCACTCGTCTGATGCGCATTGAAGCTATACAAAGTACAGTCTACAAACCAAAGGAAACGAATTTCACTACTGTATATATATCTTTGGCCACATCTTTGGTATGGTCTCTCTTTTTCCCTTTCGCGTCTTACTGTGCTGATTCTCGGATAACGACGAGTTCTTTGGTCTGAATAAATCATTAGAATTTCTCTTTCAGTATTGAGGATGGGCTGGCATATATACTACCATTATCTTCTCATGTTTAGTTTTCTGTAAAAGAAAACTATTGTGCTGTCTTTTTCTGTCCGTCCTCAGATCTTAAAAACTACTGAGGCTAGAGGGCTGCAAATTGGTATGTTGATCATCCACCCTCCATCGTCAAACATACCAAATTTCAGCTCTCTAGCTTCAGTAGTTTTTATTTTATTTAAAGTTAAAATCAGCCAAAACTATTATTAATGCTGACAACATTAATAATGTTTTTATATGAATATCTAAATAAAATAAACAGATATTACTTGATTACAAAACAATGTTGACAAAATCAGTAATGTTTTTATGACATTATCATCAAAACAAACAAACACTACTTTACAAAAATAACACATTGACTATAGAACTTAGGCCAAAGGCCAAGCACTGGGACCTATGAGGTCATTCACCACTGAAACGGAAATTGACAGTAAAAGTTTCGAAAGGTGTAACAGGAGGAAAACCTCACAGTTGCACTATGAATCAACAGTTAGGAAAGAGTAAGGGCCGAAAGGACGCTGCAAAGGATCTTAAGTAATGCCTACAGTGCACCGCATGAGGTGCACTGAAGGGGTTAATAATGTTGTATTATATCTTTAAAATAAACATAATTTATATTACTTAACTAGAAAACTAACGATAATTTTGACAAAATCAATAGGGCTTTGTTGTTATCTTTTTATAATAAAACAAGCAGATATTACTGGACTAAAAAATTAACAATGAAGTTGACAAAATTACTAAAAAGAATAAATGAGTATTACTATACCACATAAATCAATTTTCATTCACTTCACCATACTGCGTCACACTTATCACGAAATCCACGCCTACAGAGACAGTATGGAAACGTATGTTAAAGCCATTCACATCGCATCAGCAGTATTCAAATTGGCCCCAGACCTGAAATCCAATAATAGAACGTTTGGGGAAATGTGGAGCGAATTAAATGGTAGACTTCGGGAATCATGAAGCCATTGCATACGAGATTCGGAGCAGCTAGAGTTTGAAGCTATGGTCGAAGCTAGTATTATTTATATAGTGATTTGAGTCAGTATTTTAGTCAGTGATGTATTTTTTCCAAGAGTGCAAGAGAGAGAGAGAGAGAGAGAGAGAGAGAGAGAGAGAGAGAGAGAGAGAGAGAGAGAGAGAGTATGAAAGTTGGTTTATGATAAATAAATCTGGGATGATTTTTTGCAAAGAGAGAGAGAGAGAGAGAGAGAGAGAGAGAGAGAGAGAGAGATGAGAGAGAGAGGTTTATGATAAAATAAATCTGGGATGATTTTTGCAGAGAGAGAGAGAGAGAGAGAGAGAGTAGAAAGTTGAGTTTTGATAAATAAATCTGGGATGATTTTTATGAGAGAGAGAGAGAGAGAGAGAGAGAGAGAGAGAGAGAGAGAGAAAATGAAAGTTAGTTCTTGATAAATAAATCTGGGATGATTTTCATTTGAAGACAGAGAGAGAGAGAGAGAGAGAGAGAGAGAGAGAGAGAGAGAGAGAGAGAGAGAGAGAGAGAGAGAGAGAGAGAGAGAGAGAGAGAGGGTATTCTATGGCACTTATCGATACAAAATGATAAGGAAAAGGAGGAGTTGTTATTACATGAGGTTTAGCAAAGGTAGATTTAGGATGAAGGAATGGTCTAATGTTCCTCAGAGCTTGACTTGATAGTTTTAGATTTAACAAAATCAAATCTAAAAGTAGAAAAATACACAGAAAAAGATTAATGAACTATCTGATCTTAGAATGAAACTTGCCCATGAACAGATGTTGGTTGTATTAAGAAATTAAAAGGCTTTAAGGACAGGTCTAAAGTATTTGATGCTTGAGTGGCAGATGCTGACATGAATCTGAGAATGGTTACGGAAGTCATTTCTATTGTGAAATTTAATTTTAATTTTTATTTATTTATTATTTTGTTCATTTATCTTTGTTATAATTGTTCTCCTCTTTCTGTATTTTCCATTACCTTCTGTTATTCTTTCGAAAGCAGCTTGAATTTCAAGTCAGTGGTCCCTGTGTTATGAGTAGGGTTCATCTCCTGAATAATAATAATAATAATAATAATAATAATAATAATAATAATAATAATAATAATAATAATAATAATAATAATAATACAAGACAGCAAATTCAGTAGTTATAAGATGGAAAAAGTAGCAATACTGAACGGGGTTTAGTTTGACAAAACTTTAAGGGTAGCCACAATGTGTCAAGTGTACATACAGTATATTTTCATTATTATTATTATTATTATTATTATTATTATTATTATTATTATTATTATTATTATTATTATTATTATTATTATTATTATTATTATTATTCAGAGGATGAACCTTATTCATGTAGAACAAGTCCACAGGGGCCACTGACTTGAAATTAAAGTTTCCAAAGAATATTATGATGTTCATAATGGTGTTCATTAGACAGAAACAACAGAAATACAGAAAGAAGATCGTCTATAAAATAAAAAAAATAAAAATAATAGTAAATAGACAAAAATGTAAGTAAATTATTAAAATACAAGGAAAATTGAATTAAGTTAGTAATGCATTGCATTTTCGCTTGAACTTTTGAAGTTCCAATTGCACGACATCTTCAGGGAGACTGTTCCGCAGTCCCAAACGTGTGAGGAATAAAGGACCTTGTGTATTGAGCCTATTGTACAAGGAAAATAGGCCTAGCGTCCTGAAACGTGTTCTTATAATAGTTCTTTATTGTATTTAAGTTCCTGCACTTAATATGAATCCTATGTTATAAAGCTTCCTCTGCAAGTCAAGTGTCAGTGTGATATCACTGCTTCAACCCACGAGACAAACAGAACAAGCTAAGTGGCTATCCCTGTTGAATTTCGAAGAAAGCAAATTACTACACAAAAGCAACGCCACAAAAAGCGCAGATTAACGGAAAAACCACTTAAAAACTTACTTATAACCACCATGAATGATTAAGTTACTCTATCGTTGCGAAATATCCAACTACTCCTCCCGTGAATTATAAATTTTCGATCATGGAAAACAGACATTCAGGAACACTTGACCACTTAACCAAACAACTGGAGGAGAGCAATCTCATATACCTGTTTATCATGATGTTCAGTCCTGGGAAGAACTGGAAAGAAAACCGTGCCATTAGTCATCTCATCTCTGAGCTCTTGCGTTCGTTTAGCCTTCTACACAATGGCTCCGAAACTCCTATGAATACTTTAGACTGTTTGCAAAGGCTTTCTAGAGACGAGGCTTATTAGTTCAGGGGTGAGAGCTGACCAAAAAACTGAATTCTACTTTGCCTTAGATATACACTCACGCATGCAAGGAGTAAATATGAATTTCTTGGAGTATATATAAAGATTTAGGAATATCCCTGCTGTTGGGTCTGTTATTCCCAGTAGGAGGGGAATGCTGACGTCACGTGGTACTCTGTAGAGAATATTCAAGGGTGTTTGTAGCATTCCTTCAGCCATTAGTTGCACCCAATTTTTAGCCTTATATTTTACCTCCATTCCCACTTCCTTTCTTCAATCTCGCTGTCCAATCTATTTAACTTTTGCTTCTTACGACAACTGAGGGATTTTCTCACATTTCCAGCCATAGAATTTTGTATAATAATATTAATTTTCTAGCTCCCTTTACCTTGCTGTGTGTGTGTGTGTGTGTGTGTGTGTGTGTGTTTTGGCCCATTGCCAAGCGCTGGGACCTATGATGAGGTCATTCAGCCCTAAAGGGGACTCTGAGAATAAAAAGGCCCTGAGAATAAAAAGGCTCTACAGGTGTAAAAGGAGGAAAACCTCGTTATTGCATTTATGAAATAATAGTTAGGAGAAGATTGAAGGAAGAGAGACAGAAGAAAGAATATGAACAAAAGAAGTATACCTTAGTTTAACCAGACCACTGAGCTGATTACCAGCTCTCCTAGGGCTGGCCCGAAGGATTAATTTATTTTATGTGGCTAAGAACCAATTGGTTACCTAGCAACGGGACCTACAGCTTATTGTGGAATCCGAACCACATTAAAACGAGAAATGAATTTCTATCACCAGAAATAAATTTCTCCAATTCTTAATTGGCCGGTCGCAGAATCGAACGCGGGCCCAGCAGAGTGCTAGCCGAGAACGATACCGACCAGTCCAATGAGGAACTAGAAGAATGAACAGTGGTACAGTAAAAGTAAAGAAAGAGATTTCAGCTAGGGGCTGAAGGGACGCTGCAAAGAACCTTAAGTAATGCTTACAGTGCATCGCATTAGGTGCACTGTCGGCAGTGCCACCCTACAAGGCGAGTGTGTGTGCGCGTGTATTTTGTGCATATGATAAATGTTGGTTAATATATGTCAATTTCTACATGAAAAATATCTCATAATATGAATATTAGGGCTGACGATCATTCCATTCATCATTTAATCATTCATTAGAATAATTTTATCCATCACTTCACGCTCAAGTGAAGTCTGCTATAAGGTACCCCCACCCCCTAAAAAATAAATAAAAAAAGACCCCGAATCACCATGATTATATTAACTATATTAGCAAACACATTCTGTGACCTTCGCTGAAGAGCCGTCTATGTATGAAATGAGCAAATACGAACTTATAAATAATTTCAAGTGTTGATGTTAGGTGCCGTTTTAATTCGTCTGAACTGGGCAAACCTTTGATGCAATATGCATATGGCGCTGAATGTTTTTTTTCGAGAGGAGTAAATTTTCGTTTATGATTAGAGGTTGT
>NC_089743.1:35401476-35416476 GCF_040412425.1 Macrobrachium rosenbergii
ATGAAAGGGCAGAACCGCTTGACAAAATAACATTTACAGAAGAAGACGTTAAAAACAAAATAGAAAAACTAAACAAGTTCAAATCTCCTGGCCCGCATGGGATTCATCCAAGAGAAATTAAGGAGTTTAAAGAGGAAATAGTTCCTCAACAATATAAACTCTACAGAAAAACTGCAGAACAAAGAATGGCTCCAAAAGGATGGAAACTAGGCAATGTGCCCCCAGTTTACAAAAAAGGTCCAGGAGAAGAACCAGGAAATTATAGTCCAATCTATCTAACGTCAGTCCCTTGCAAGATTTTTGAGCCCATAATTGCAGATCAAATTGTGGATCACACTGATAGAAACAACCTGTTGTTAAACAGTCAACACGGCTTCAGACAAAACAGATCCTGCCTATCAAACGTCTTGGAGTTTTTTTCATAACATGCTTGGTATTTACGACAGTAGTAGAGCAAGAGATATACTCTACTTAGAATTCCAAAAGGCCTTTGACAAAGTCCCCGTACAAGAAACTAATGACAAAAAGTTAGAGCCTTAGGAATTGTAGGAGAAATAGCAGACTAGATCGAAACACTGGTTAACTAATAGAAAACAAAGTCGGATAAACGGTGAAGAATCAGAATGGGCAGATGTTATAACCCTGGAGTTCCTCAGGGTTCTGTCCTAAGTTCAATGGCCCTGTCTTGTTTTTGATTTACAGTAATGAAAATCATTGATGTAGGCTTAACTACGTTAACAGGATAGCCAAATTTTACAGATGACTCCAAACTAGGCGTTACGATGCAGCAAACCCAAATACAGTGGAAAGACCAAGAAATGATCTAAGGAAAAATAAGAAAGTGGTCAAAAAGATGGCAAATGCCTTTTAATCAGCAGGTAAATGTAAATGTTACAAAATATGAACAAACAACCCTACTCCAGGCCAACTACAGTACATGCTGTCTCTGGGAATGACATAAATAGTGTAGAATATCAAGATGGCGAGGACCTTGGAGTCATTATCATTCTCAGGACTTAAAATCCATTAAAACAGTGCATAAATTATTAAAAGAAAGCACAGAAACTAGTTGGGATACATAAAGTTGTTAGCAGTTTCTTCCAATTCAGAAACAAGGAATTCAGTGCAAGTAGCTCTAATGAACATCCATCATTTGTTAGACCTCATCTATGAAATATGCAATCCATTTTTTTTACAGTTTTGACACTATAGTCACATGTCAACACTAAGAAAGGACATAAATAGATTAGATGCCTCAGGGGTTAAGTTGTAAGAGCCACAAAGTTAATTTGATCCACCAGGTAGATTCTTGGTTTTTATTTATAAAGACGACTAGAGAGCCTGAACATGTGCAAATAAAAGGTTTAGAAACACAAGATTTTGAGGACAACTAAGAGAAATATTCAAAATATTGAAAGGCATAATTGAAATCAGTTTGAATGACAGTAAATCCTCTTCAATAGATTAAACGAAAAAAACCAGACAAGAAATAATGGATGGAAAAATGTCTAGAACTGAAGGAGATCATCAACCACATCTCATCGTCGCTAGAATCAATTCTTCCCATACAAGATATGGATAATGTCATGGAATAAACTTCCTCAAAATGACGTTTGTCAACAGCTCCTGCAACACTTTGTCGAAAGTTTAAAAGAAAGCTTAGACAAAAAATCATTAGAACACTGTGAATAAAAAGTGGTAAAACCTGCTCTTAAAGATAGTGACACATGATGTCCTCATTATCGGATGGACTAATAAGTTCTTTAGACATCCTATCCATTCACCGCCTACCTCCTTGTAACTTTCTCTCTATGTTTCTCTCTCTCTTTTTCACTTTCTCTGCTTTTCTCTGCCTCCCTCTCTCTTCTTTTACTCTCTCTAAATATCAAAACTCTCTCTTAGGCTCTAAATTACTTCTGGTCTTCTTTCACTTGCCAATCTCTTCATCTTCCTTTGATAAAAAGTTGTTGCTGAAAAACCGTGCTTCATCGGTCTCTCTCTCACTTCACTAACTAATCCTCAGAGTCTCTCTGTTTTCAAAAGAATCTCTCTCTTCCTCTCTTCTCTCCTTGGCCCACTCTTGTTTTTCTCTACAGTTCACTTTCATTCTCTCTCTCCAAATCTCTCTCTCTCTCGTTACTGCTCTTCATGTAATGATCTAAGATAAATGATCCAAAGATGGCAAATTTTGGAACCCATTTACAAGAGAAATCAACTCATGCAACTACAGTACATGCTGCTTGGGAATGACTCAAGAACTGTTGCTATTACCAAGGACTCCTCCACCAGTGCATACCTTTGATTTCTTTCCCTGCCTATGTTTTTCTTGGTTCTCATAACCTTTCTGGTTCAGTTACCTGAAATTATATCAGAAATCCGTCACGATTAAATAATCTAAAATTACATCAGATTACATTTAGAAAATGAAGAAATAAAATACTAAATGATGGATAACAAAAGTAGACAGTGAATAAACGCAAGAAAAAATTGGAGAAATGATAATACACAACATTGTGGGAATTTCTTCACATACAAGATACACACATGGAATAAACTGCCACCAAAAATAACATAACATATAAGATATATATAAAGCTATATATTAGAACACTGTGAATAAAAAGTAAAACCTTATAAAGATATACATATATACTTATGGACATATATACATCATATACACATGTATATATATATAAATCTCTCCCTATATATATATATCTATATATATATATATATATATATATATATCTATATATCCTATTTTCACTGCCCCTCTCTCTTATTCACTTCCTCGACTTTTCTCAATCTCTTCATGAGATTCCCATTAACATCACGAAAATCCTCTCTTCAGTATCTTAAAACTCCTCTGATGTCCTATTTTGTTCCCTCGAAGGATTATAAGGTTAATAGGATCTCCTCGTCCGACTCTCTCATGATAATCAAATCAATGATCCATGTCAATGGAGAAATCAGAAGGGGAACAGGAATTTGTCTGATAAAGGTAGTATTTCTTTCCTGAGAGTTTTCTTGGTTCTCAGAACCTTTCTGGTTCAGTCACCTGAGATTATATCAGAAATCCGTCACGATTAAATAATCTAAAATTTAATTTTTAGAAAATTTGATAAAATACTGATGGATAGGAGAGAGAGAAAGAGAAAAAGAGAAAGATAATAGAGAGACCTTACTTTACAGACACACACAGTTCGTTCACATGTCCCAGGTCCCACAGTGTGTGTGTGTGTGTGTGTGTGTGTGTGTGTGTGTGTGATATAGATAGAGAGAGAGAGAGAGAGATAGTTATATAGAGACATATATAGAGACAGTTTAATAGAATATATATTGATAATATATATATATATATATTTATATATATATATATATATATATAGAGAGAGAGAGAGAGAGAGAGAGAGAGAGAGAGATTCGCAGTCGACTTTTGACAGAAGAGGAATTTGAAAAATACATTTTTAAGAAGAGATGAGTTCCCTCGAGAGAGATTATAGAGAGAGAGAGAGAGAGAGAGAGATAATCAAAAACTACAGTTTGATAGAAGAGGATTTTAGTCTGAAAATACTAAATTTTTTAAGGAGAGAGTGAAAAAGTGATTTGAAGAAACAAAACTTTAGAGAGAGAGAGAGAGAGAGAGAGAGAGAGAGAGAGAGAGAGAGAGCGTAATTGTACACACTCTAAAATTTCCAAGAAATTACTTAATATAATCCATTTTCCACAAAACATTTTTTATTTAATGTGACATTACCCAAATTTGTACCTAAAATTCAAAACTAATAATCATTATAACTTTAATATGATTAATGAGGTTAAATCTAATATTGAAAGCTTTGAAAATATGAATTAAAATACATCACTATATTCACAACCACGTGATATATAAGTAATAAGCACCCTAGCCAAAGATTCAGTGTGAGTTATGGTAATTCTGAATAACACATAGACTATTTAGTGGGTCCTGTTTCATCCCAGGACCCACTAAAACAGATAGGCCAGGCAATGACGTCACACGGGCTCATCCCAGGCAGGACCCACTACTGGCTCGTCGATACAACAGAACAACTGACCAACTTCCGTCTTTGCATTAATAGTTTCAGCTTTGTGTTAATTCGCTTTTAAATGCTAGCCTACCAGTGACCTACTATCCATTCCAGGGACCTCTAGTCACCGTTTTTCTCAAATATCTTTCAAACTAATTATTTGATCGAAATGGTACTTTGACACAGTGTACAAGAAACCTCCCTCTAATTTTTTGGTAATATAGTGCATTTTCAAATGGTTTTAGTTAAGGAGTTTACTCTTGACCTACATGGTGTTGCCAAGCATCGCCAAACTATACATTCGAACGTCCTTTATCCCCATTCCGTCCCTCCTCATCCCTCCCTCAACCCACTTTCCTCGCCTCCCCATCTCCATCCCCCGTTTTCTATCTATGGGGGACAGCGGATGTCCGATTGCGTAGTTTAGGCCTGCTGGCTCATGCAACTTTGCATTTAAAAGTCAAGAGTAAACGCCTTAACTAACACCATTTGACAATGCACAACATTACCAAAAATTAGCGGGCGGTGTCTTGTACACTGTCAAAGTACCATTTCGATCAAATAATTAGCTTGAAAGATATGTGAGAAAAACGATGACCCGCGATCCCTGAAATGGATAGTGATTATTTATCAGTGTCAGTTATTTTTTTAAAAAATGCAGTCTCACATGTCACAACTGTCAGTTAATTTTTCTATCTGATGGCGGGGTAAGAATTCTCTATATTTCTACTGTTTTATATTGTACAATATCTAGACGTAAACTGTAATGAAGGTTACGCAATTTGTCCTCAAGTAACCTATATATATATTTACAGTAGCACTAAATATTTAACTGTCCTTGGTTTACAGCCTGTAAATCCTGGGCCATGGCTTACTTTAATCCCTTGTCTAGCCGACCTGTCTTGAATTAAATTGAATATAGAATTTAGGCCAAAGACCAAGCACTGGGACCTTTGAATCAATTGTTAGGAGAGGGTGGAGAGTAAGATGGAAGAAAAAAAATATGAGAGGAGGTACAGCAAAAGGAACAAAATGGGTTGCAGTACGTGCCGAAGGAACGCTGCAAAGAACCTTAAGTAATGCCTACAGCGTACCACATGAGGTGCACTGACGGCACTATCCCCCTACGGTCCTGTTTCATTCTAAACCTCCATTTAGGGTTCTGTTTCATCCTAAACCTCCATTTTGCGTCCTGTTTCATACTAAACCTCCGTTTTGGGTCCTGTTTCATACTAAACCTTCATTTTGCCTATATACGAATCCTTTTCTAAAACTCGTATCAGCGCCAATTTCTCAGAAATATTTCTGGGAAATCTTCACTTAGACACAAAAGAAAAGAGCCAATTAGGATTGAATAAATCATAATCTTTCGTTCGCGCGTGAAAACACGATCCTCGTTACGGGTAGAAAAACATCTGGTAATTAGCGGCGCCGGACCCCTCTCTCTCTCTCTCTCTCTCTCTCTTGCCTCATAGAATCCGGAGTTATACTGTGATAAAATTTTTTTAAAATTTATTTTTAAATAACATGTACGTCATTAAAATAATGAAAAAGAATAGGCATGGAATTGGCGCTCAGAGGAATGTATCGCCAGCGCTCGTGAGCATTCATGCGTATGTACTTACATAAACTAATTGATATATATATATATATATATATATATATATATATATATATATATATATATATATATAATATATATATATATATATATATATATATATATATATATATATATATATATATATATATATATATATATATATATATATATATATATATATATATATATATATATATAGGGTGTTTGTTTCAAATTAGAGGCCCCCTCTACAGCATAAACTAAAATTGATAAGGACAAAAACAAAAGTAATTCATAAAAGGTATTTATTTAAGTTTCTCTCTGAGTATTTAATATTTTGTGTGGCCTCCATCTGCCTGTACCACAGCCTGCATTCTTGAGGGGTATGATTTCGGCAAATCGCAAAAAAGCTGAGACTCAAATTCCAAGGCCTTCCAAGATTCTCACTCTTTTCGCGATGACAGTCATATGGATTTTTGTTCCAGTTTCTCTTAACAGAGGATTCATCTCTTTTAATGTATTTAGCTATCCAGGAACGTGAAATGAAGGATGCGCCAGCATCCCTGGCCTCTCTGAAGGTTATAGCCCGGATTCGGTCAATCCATCTGATTTCCTCCGAGTCTTTAGCCATGGCTGTATCTAACTCCGTCATTCAGTCTGAAAATACAAGAAATGTAAAATGAAAAATAGTTTAATAGAAACTTAAAATAATGTACTTGGAGATAAGCTATAACAGAAAACTTCATAACTTTCCATTTGTTCTGTGGAGGGGGCTCTAATTTCGAAAAACCTGGTGTATATATATGTATATATATATATATATATATATATATATATATATATATATATATATATATATATATATATTATATATATATATATATATATATATATATATATATATATATATATATATATATATATATATATATATATATATATATATATATATATATTGTTATGTGTGGGCTTTGGCTGATGAGTTTTTTAATTGATTAATGTATTTTATGTAGCCCTGTTCGCCGAAAACACAAGTAAACTGTCAATTGAAGCTAAAAGTTACCCCCAAAAGACAGACAATTACTTAATTGGATTAGGTCTGCAGTCGGAAGTAAATATTAAGAATTGGAGTATTTCTTTAACAAAGGAATTACATCAAACCCCTTCACTTCCCACCTAGTCCCAACAAAGAAAGAATGTGCTGTGATAACGAGGGAAATTACACGAACCATTAGTCAACGTTGGACACAGTCAATTTTCCTGCTTCATCTACAAAATATAACACAACAATGTTTTACACTAGTAGATATCGTGCGCAAGTTTAGTATTGGTAAATGCTATTTCTCTTCAAAACAATGGTGATCAGGATCCAAGGCTCGCCTGAATTTGTACTTACATTTGGCCTTCCCTAATTCCTACTTAATGCACAGGAATAGCTTATGCAATTTCACTAGGCAATGATCATTATTCATACACTAAACTTCATAAAGGAAATATGGTTATACCATGTTCTGTTGTAAATGGTGGAAAAATTAAGTACAGAGGAAGGGTTGCCAGCAATCAGCAAATACTTGTCAATTCCAGACTTACCGTTTACACAGGCTGCTTGCGCAATGCAACAGATGATTGGGATTCGTGAAAAAAAAAAGTGTATTGTCGATTAACAGGAAAACAAAGACAAGAGGAGAACAAAGCACAAAGTTAGCCTGAGCAAGACGCGTGCTCTTAGTCTGAAAGTCGGTCTCTCTCTGCCTTTCATGGGTCAGGTCAGGGCGCTGTGTCTCGTCAGTAACGCTTCTATGTAGCCCCCGGCAGTCTGAAAATTTGACAAAACATTGCCGAATGCATGGAACAGGGAAAAAGGAAGCTTAAGACCACCTTCACTAGAGGCGACTTGGTAAAACCCTCCCTGTGGGTTAGGCCCCTAATGCTAATCTATCCGCTACTAAAAGACGTTACTTTTTTTAAAACACACAGTCTACCTCCCTCGCCCGCGTTCTCTTAGCTTCGACAGAGACACTGTCCTGTCTTTGTTAGAATGATATCCCTTACTAAAATGATACAGAGAGGGTGAATAGCAGAATATTTATAAAAAAGTACATACATATATACTAAGAAATCACAAAAGTAAGCACGTGATTTTGTCTATTGTGCCCCGAAGATGTGTTAAAACACACGAAAGTACTTGGCACTTTGTCATTTCATTTTGATCTTTCCTATATATGTGTATATATATATATATATATATATATATATATATATATATATATATATATATATATAAATAATATATTATATTCAGCCAAGGCCACAGGAAAAATAAAAGAAAAGGAGCACCAAGCGCTTGGTGCTCCTTTTCTTTTATTTTCCTGTGGCCTTGGCTGAATATATTGTCACACGGTATGTAGTGACGTAGAAGCATAATATATTTTATATATATATTATATATTGCAATGAACAGAACCTTTCCCAAGCCACGCCTCACCCGTTTTACATCCGTAATGTAGCAGAGAAAGAAATAAAATTAATTTCAATTGTTTTATTACTAGAACTGTGGGTTTCCACTCGCCCCTTCATAAACTCTCTCCTTCATTCCCCAAAATAGTTAAGCCTAACCCTTCTCTCTGTTCAAAATGACTGCCTAAGGCCTTGTTCCAGGTGACCGTCGTACCTTCTCGGCGTCAAGTGGGCAAGGGAGGAGCCAAAAAGAGAAAGTTGGCGCCCCGCTATGTTAACCCTCCACAAGGTTGACTGCTGCCATGTGGCCTATATAGAAAATGTGACCTTTGCATCACCTATGTTGGATGCGATGTGTGACCTCCAAAGGTTTTTAATAGACGATGCAAAAGAAATTGAGAGAAAAGTGCTCCGAACACCACCCAGGACAGATGTCCTTAACCTTGCCTGACCCTCGAACTTCCTGCGTGTTCGACCCCAAGGTTCGAACCGGTATACCTTTGTAGTGGCATTTCCTTTAACTGCCTCCTCCATCACCAGCGCCCTATCGACGAGGAAACCATCATCTTGACGAAGATAATGTAGCGGAATAAGGTCCCTTAGTCAGTCACGATTCCTGTTACTTCTCTGTCTGATTTTTAATTTATTTTCCATTGTGCGATCACCTTCAGTAATTTGTGCTGAAGCATTCAGTGTTAACGTAATTATGCATTTAGTGGTGAACTGAGTTATTTGGCACCATCTGTGCAATCCCTCAGTCCCCTTTGAGTGTCTTATTATTCTTGTCAAGTAACCGTCTTGCATATATATTGCAGATAGCCCTAGACTGTGGAATCCCTCGGCTCTATCCATATGCAGTCCCCCTTCTACCCCCACTGCGATGTGTCCTGTTATGAAGATATCATCTGCGTCGAATATTTATTCTGTGTTGGATTCATTCATTTTGCAGGCCCTTATTATTACCTGCCCAGTAATTCGTCATTCCTCTGATTGTGTTTATGTAAATATAATTAGTTAAGAGAACCCTTGAGTTTACGTAATTTTCCCTCACATTAAGAAGGCCCTAAGCCACAGATTTTCCCTCATTTGTCTACGAAGTTGTCCCAATATTGAGTCAGATGTATAATAAATACAATAGATTTCTTTATAATGTAACGAATTCCCTGCGTTCATCAGTTGCCGCCTGGAATCAAGTAAGTATCCCTCGGACATTCGTAGAATATATATATATATATATATATATATATATATATATATATATATATATATATATATATGGGGGCAGAAACTTGGGCACTTAAGAGGAAAGAGGAGGGACTGTTGGAAAGAACCGAGATGAGGATGGTGAGATGGATTGCTGGAATATCACTACTGGAAAGGAGGGAGAGTCAAGATATAAGAAGAATGTGTGGTATATGTAATGTAAAGGAGAAGGCTAGGGAAAGCTCGTCTGAGATACTATGGCCATGTAATAAGAAGAGAGGAGGTGGAACCAATCAAGAGAGCTAAGAACATGCCAGTGATGGGGAGGAGGAGTGTGGGGCGTCAGCGGATCAGATGGATGATGTGGTGGAGGAGGGATATGGGGGATGAGGGAGTGGGACTGGGGAGGAAGATGCAAGGAATAGAAGTAGATGGAGAAAGATGACTTGAGCAGCCGACCCTGCTATACGGTGGGACTAATAAGGTCGAAAGAAGAAGAAGTGAATATTAATCTTGGTTGTGAAGCAAAAAGATATTTTCTGAAACAATTTACATAAAACGTCTTGAAAGAATTGTCTTTTTGTAGTTTAAATCTTACAAAATACGTTAAATTTTTTGAAATACTAAAGGAACTAAGAAAAATGAATTACTATAACTTACTAATGTTTGAAACACCCACTTTATTTATGTTTCATTAAAAACAAGTTAAAAAATGCTCTTCGGCGCAATTGAGTTTTCTGTATAGCATATAATCAAGGCCACAGAAAATAGATCTATCATTCGGTGGTCTCGTTATAATGCTGTATGAGCCGTCGCCCATGAAACCCTCAGCCGGCCGTGGTGTCCAGTGCTGTTGTGTTGCAAGAAGCACGATCATGGCTAACTTTAACCTTAAATAAAATAAAATAAAAACTACTGAGGCTAGAAGGCTGCAATTTGATATGTTTGATGACTGGAGGGTGGATGAACAACATACCAATTTGCAGCCTTCTAACCTCAGTAGTTTTTAAGATCTGAGGGAGGACAGAAAAAGTGCGGACGGACGGATAAAGCCAGCACAATAGTTTTCTTTTCAGAAAACTAAAAATGCATTCATTATATATTTGCTTTTACTTGATCACTAAAACCCAAGGATCCATATTTACCAACTAAATATCTCCCGAGCTTCTAATTTGGAGTGAGATGGAGCTAGGGAACGACGGAAGAGGAGATAATCAATGGTCTGAGTTCCGAAGATTGTCGTTAAGTGACGAGACCGACAGTTTAAGTGTTTTTAATGAAGATTCGATCTAACTCCAGCAAACTCTCTTGGGCCCAAAGTTCAAGACCACAAAAATCAGACCTGGCATTGTTTTGACGTCCGGGTTTCTTCACAGAGAGAGAGAGAGAGAGAGAGAGAGAGAGAGAGAGAGAGAGAGAGAGAGAGAGGAGCCATTAAGAAAATTTGTCTTTACTTATATTTTGTTGGTGGGAATGAATCTGTTCGTTTAGGATGGGATGCATTAAATCGGAATGAATCTATTCGTATAGGGTAGGATGCATTAAATCAGAATGAATCTGTTCTTGTAGGGTAGGATTCATTAATCGGAGTGAATCTATTCGTGTAGGGTAAGATGCATTAAATCGGAATGAATCTATTCGTGTAGGGTGGGATGCATTAAATCAGAATGAATCTATTCGTGTAGGGTAGGATGCATTAAATCAGCATGAATCTATTCGTGTAAGGTAGGATGCATTACATCAGAATGAATTTATTCGTGTATGGTAGGATGCATTAAATCGGAATGAATCTAGTCGTCTAAGGTAGGATGCATTAAATCAGAATGAATCTATTCGTGTAGGGTAGGATGCATTAAATCGGAATGAATCTATTCGTGTAAGGTAGGATGCATTAAATCAGAATGAATCTATTCGTGTACGGTAGGATGCATTAAATCGGAATGAATCTATTCTTGTAAGGTAAGATGCATTAAATCGGAATGAATCTATTCGTGTAAGGTAGGATGCATCAAATTGGAATGAATCTATTCATGTATGGTAGGATGCATTAAATCAGAATAAATCTATTCGTGTAAGGTAGGATGCATTATGAATCTATTCGAAATGAATCTAACTTGTGTATGGTAGGATGAATCAAATCAGAATGAATCTATTCGTGTATGGTAGGATTTATTAAATCAGAATAAAACTATTTGTGTAAGATAGGATGCATTAAATCACAATGAATCTAATCTTGTAGGGTAGGATGCATTAAATCAGAATGAATCTATTTGTGTATGGTAGGATGAATTAAATCAGAATGAATCTATTCGTGTATAGTAGGATGTATTAAATCGGAATGAATCTATTCGTGTAAGGTAGGATGCATTAAATAGGAATGAATCTATTTGGGTAAGGTAGGATGCATTAAATCGACATGAATCTTCGAGCTCAAGAACAGAGAGCAAAAAAATCATATTTATTCAAGCATTTTGTATTTATAAATCGAATATTACTTTGGGGATTACTGCCATAGTATTTGCCTGGCTAAAACAGGTTTTGATTACCAAATATATATATATATATATATATATATATATAGCTTAATGATAAATAATATTGCCAAGACCAGGAAGAACATTCTTTATTACACGAGCTTTCGAGGTATAAAACCTCATCATCAGGCTGAAAAAACCGACAAGGATGAGAATCAATAAAATTGCAATAAAATGAATTGTCATAATAAATCTTCAGCAAAAATACTAAACAAAAATATAAAATGAACTAGTAAATACAAACTAAAAGGGTGAGAAGTAAAATAGCGAAAAATTAAAAACACAAACATAAAAATATGAAAATAAAAATAAGGTGAAATGTAAACAAACTACCACTCACAAAGTAAAATATTTAACGACCTAATTGAGTACCTACTATGAAATTACACGATAGCTAGTTGAATACCAGACGAGTTATTGTTCAATTCCGGCTTCATCTTTTTAATAGTCAGCGACTCTGAAATTAAAAGGTCCAGTCTATTTGAACAAAAAGACAGTACACGAAAATCCAGGTCAGTGAAAGGATCCAGGTCAGTGAATGGTGGTCCTGTGCTAAACTGTGTTCTCTAATGGCAGAAAAGGGTGGTTTGGAAAGGGGAAACCTAGTTCTAAAACCTCTGTGTTCCAAAATTGTGTGTCTGAGCCAGCGGGAACTGGATCCCACGTATCGCAGACCACACTGCGAACAAGTGAACAAATAAACGACACAGGAATTAAGGTCCACAGGCAGAGTAGGCTTCTCTCTCAAAAGTGATCTTATTGTAAAGGATCACAGAAGACAAACCGGAAACTAATTTGAGGGAAACAATGCTTAAGTATTTCTTGCAACTTTTTTCGGACCATATAGCTACTATGACCAAGGTAAGGCAATTTAATGTACTTTACATCTTTACTAGCAGTACTGTACACCGGTCGTTAAATATTTTACTTTGTGAGTGGTAGTTTGTTTACATTTCATCTTATTTTTATTTTCATATTTTTATGTTTGTGTTTTTAATTTTTCGTTATTTTAAGTCTCACCCTTTTAGTTTGTATTTACTAGTTCATTTTATATTTTTGGTTAGTATTTTTGCTGAAGATTTATTATGACAATTCATATTTTACTGTAATTTTATTGATTCTCATCCTTGTCGGATTTTGTCAACCTGATGATGAGGTTTTATACCTCAAAGCTCGTGTAATAAAGAATGTTCTTCCTGTCTTGGTAATATCATTTATCATTAAGCTAAGATTTCAAGTAGCCACCCAATTACAGAGACTATATATATATATATATATATATATATATATATATATATATATATATATATATATACATATATATATATATATATATATATATATATATATATATATATATATATTTATATCTATATATTGTATATATTTATATATCTATATATATCTAAATATCTATCTATCTATATATATATCTAAAAATACAATATATAATATATATCTATTATTTATATCTATATATATATATATATATATATATATATATATATATATATATATATATATATATATATATATATATATATATATATATATCTATGTATATTTATTCTATCAATCTACAAAACAATTTATAAATTTACAATTCTTTATTATTTCTATATATATATAAATATATAAATATATATATATATATATATATATAAATACTATATCTATCTAAATATATCTATATATGTATCTAATATATATATATATATATATATATATATATATATATATATATATATATATATATATACAATCAGTAAGCTACAAACATCCTTTAATATCAATTCGCTCTACCTCGGAAATAATATATTTTCATATATGTTACCGGAGGGGAATTTTTTAGTTGATAATAAGTTCGTCGTCCCGTGGGCTCGAACCAACGAAGGACAAGAACTCAGGACTACAGTGGACGCCTTAAAGGATGTTTGTAGCTTACTGATTGTATATGAATCACGGTGATGTGATAAAAAGTCATATATATATATATATATATATATATAAATATTATATATATATATATATATATATATATATATATATATATATATATATATATGTATGTATGCATGTATATGTCTCTATGCATGTATGTATATATGTGTGTTTATGCTCGTGCAAGCAGCTATGAATATAAATCAACATTATATACCTTCACAAAAATCCGGACAAAAAATGAAACTTGAAACCAAGACAAAAATTGCAAAATAAAAATACAGAAAAGATTCTCCCCCCAATGGTACCTGAGCGCATGCACATCCCCAAATCACCCCGCGAGCCCCAAATCAGCCCAGCCCAGCACACAGGCCCAAATCACCTCGCGAGCAGAACTGCCCGTCATCTCTCATCTCCAAAATTGTGCCAGCAACTCTCTCAGACACATTCTCTCAGCGCCAACGGTGGTGATGACGCGAGATGAGGCGGAACGGAGAGATTCTGGTCAGGTACAAAGAAGGATGGATCTTTTGCCTTGCCTTCTGATGCTGCTGCTGCTGCTGCTGCTGCTGCTAAGTGAACTTGTGAAGGTTCTTTGGGATATTCGGATTTCCTGTTTTTCTTTGGCAGTGTCTTTTTTTTATATTTACGTCTTTGCAGACATAACGATGGAAGTTGCGAAGTTTTGTTTTCCTTGTCAGGACGGAGGTGAAACTTTGGGGAGTTTGGGATGATATATGGGCTTTAGTTTTTTGCGCTGATTGGTGTTTACTTTTCGTGGGAAGCTAGGTTTTGTTTGAAGAGTGTTGTTAATAACTATGAATTGAGAAATAACAACAGAGGAGGATATAATAATTGAGAATTAATCGTTAACAGTAGCAACTTTTTTACATGACTTCTGCTTATATGATTAATCTTCACATCTTTGGGTTACTCAAGTTCTTTAAACAATAAAAATAAAAGTACTGTAACAATGAATGAAAAGATAAAATATAGCAAAAGTCTAATGATGACAAGGCTTTTAAGAACTTATGACATAATTTAACTTTAGATAAGAGTTCTTAACCAGTTTAGTCAATATTCACCTTGTCAAAAATTTCCACAGAAATAACATTTGTAACTATAGTGAAAGATAAAGGGGGAACGGAAAAAAAAATCACCTTTTTTTTACTTGACTCTCTCTCTCTCTCTCTCTCTCTCTCTCTCCCTTGAAAGATAAAGGATGAATGGAAAC
>NC_089743.1:35421476-35431476 GCF_040412425.1 Macrobrachium rosenbergii
CGTATAATCAAGGCCACAGAAAATAGATCTATCTTTCGGTGGTCTCGATATAATGCTGTATGAGCCGCGACCCATGACACTTTAACTACGGCCCGGTGGTGGCCTGGCCATATGGTTGCCAGACGCACTATTATGGCTAACTTTAACTTTAGATAAAATAAAAATTACTGAGGCTAGAGGGCTGCAATTTGATATGTTTGATGACTGGAGGGTGGATGATCAACATACCAATTTGCAGCCCTCTAGACTCAGTAGTCTTTAAGATCTGAGGGCGGACAGAAAAAGTGCTGACAGAAAAAAGCGCAGACAGAAAGACAAAGCCGGCACAATGGTTTTCTTTTACAGAAAACTAAAAAAATAAAAATTTAAAAATGACGGGGGTAATAATACCGTAGAGGATTTTGGAGTAAGTAAATATTATAAGCAAAAGGCTTTTCCTAGGCGAATCCCTACGTAAGAATGTAGAAGGACTGAATTGAATTGAATATAGAATTTACGCCAAAGGCCAAGCACTGGGGCCTATGAGATCATTCAGTGCTAAAACGGAAATTGACAATAAAAGGTTTGAAAGGTGTAACAGGAGGAAAACCTCGCAGTTGCACAAGGAATCAATTGTTAGGAGAGGGTGGTGTAACAGGAGGAAAACCTCGCAGCTGCACTATGAAGCAATTGTTAGGAGATGGTGGAAAGTAAGATGGAAGAAAGAGAATATGAAAGGAGGTACAGTAAACGGAACGAAAGGGGGTTGCAACTAGGGGCCGAAGGCACGCTGCAAAGAACCTTAAGTAATGCTTACAGTGCAACGCATGAGGTGCACTGACGGCAGAAGGACTGTGAATTAATACGAATTGCCACAGACAAATTAACAAATAACATTAAGATGATGCTTATGCATCTAAGTTTTATTTAAGAAATTCATTAGTGAAGAAACTTTATGACCCGCATAGATTTTGTAAAGTAGTCTACAAACAGAGTTATACTTGGTATTTATTACCTTTACAAATGTCAATATTGACGAGCTAACTATTCATACAAGCGACTGACTAGTGTCTAAACTATTTTTCCTTATCTTTCGTAGTTTCTCAAATCTCTATGAGCGATTTCGTGTGAAGAAATAATGCGATGAATGTAAAATATTAAATGTGAAATACATCGTAGTCAGTTGCTGTATCATCTGATCATGCAGAGACGCATAAACAAATCATTTATGTAAAATAATTGAAGAAATAATGATACATATGAACGAAAGCTAATGGAACAGTTTACGATGCTTTCAGTTCAGGTTTAAGCTTAAAAAAAATAAAAAAAAATAACTAATTTTTTGAAGCACTCTTTTATTAAAATGCACTAAATAGTGAAAAATAATTTTTTTGAGATACGCCAGGATTTTCTTACAATTAATCATGTCTACAAAAACAAAATCGTAGACGTCAAACATGGAAAGAAGCGCTTCAAAAAAAGAAATATATATTTTTTCACTTGTAGCATTTCCGTACATGTTTGGCGCCCACGCTTTTATTTTTATAGACATGATTAATTGTAAGAAAATCCGGGCGTGTCTCAAAAAAATTATGTGTCAGTTTTTAGTGCTTTTTAATAAAAGCGTGTTAAATTTTCTTTTTATATTTTTTATTTTATACTTTTTAGATTTGACAAATTGCAACCGATTTGTGATTGTAGCTAACGAAATTGATATCCTCTCAAGCCAAAGAAAGTTTGAAAAATCCGTAGAGTTATTTACCGAGTCAAAGAAGCTGTGAAAAATCCGAAGAGTTTCATACGAATCCTGAGATACTGGAAGAGGTCACTGTTGACCTACTGATCATGTAAGATTGTATTGTCACCGGGACTGAGCAACCATACAAAATTTCAAGTTTGCCTGAAATGATTCCCAAATTTTTTTACTGTCACTAACAATTATATTTCTTTTGCCCGAAATGATTCCTTTGACTTATATCTTAGAACTGTTACTGAAGCTGTCGAGAGCTCCCATTATCAATAATTTATTTCGGTACGATTCTAAAACCAAATTATATGACATTATAATAATGTCACTGGTATAATTTAATTAGTGGGAAAGCTTCAGTAATATCATGCAAAAGGTGACAAGGATTTAAATGAAAGCTCTACAATAATTCATATCACCCGAAGACCTACAATAACATAATAATGTTTCGCTGAATCGAAATTGGAAACCTTTCAAAGTTCTGATGAACCCCAAATTCTCATTAATGAGAAATATTACGATTGTTAATTACAGAACACTAGTTTTAATGATTTTTGCTTTATATTATCAACGAGATCCTGTGAAATTTTGCGTTATATTTGACCAATACCTTTCGGACTTTCAAGTGACAGGTAATCTTGTGCTTTCAAGCGCCAGATTACTTTTCCTGACATACTTTCATATCTTATGAAGTCTAAAATTCGTTATTGTTATAAAATTTGCCTTCAGAAGTATTTCGTTAAATTTTGGCTTCAGAGTACATGTATTGTATTCGTGGAGCCTGCTGGTCGCTTTGTACCAGACAATTGTGAAATTCTATTAGCCACAATAATCTCTTATCCATGGCTTCACGTTATTGTATAAGCTTTCCAGTAAAAGCCTGAACATTCCAGAGGTTGGTGTCGATTCTACATGAGACAATAGACTGAGGTTGGCGCTTAAACAATGACAACAGCTAGACTTTCGGAGTGCATGGCAAAGTATAAAAGCAAAATGATAACTTTTCATGCACAGAAGTCTCGTATGCACGCAGGAATTTGCTTACATAATCATTTATGCCATAAGCTTTCTGTAGGATGTTATTATGTTTACATGACTGTATAATTATAAGAATCGTATCTAGAAGATTTATTTGTGTTTTAGAACTAGAGAAAAGAATAAAGGAAGACTGACGTAAACCTTTTATTATTATTATTTATTATTATTATTATTATTATTATTATTCAGAAGATGAACCATCTTCACACGGAACAAGCCGACTACAGGGGCCATTGACTTGAAATTCAAGCTTCCATAGAATGTGGTGTTCATCTGAAAGAAGTAACAGAAAGCAATAAGAAATGCAGAAAGAAGAGATCAGCTACTAGAAAAGAAAAAAGTAAATTAACAAATTAAATAGATAAAAATGTAAGTGAATGATTAAAATACAAGCAGAATGCAAAGGGATTAGAATGTCAAGTCATGTTTATGGTACTGGGCCAGAAATTTGCATAATAAAATTACACAATGAAAATAATGAAAGGAACTTTCTTACGAAGCAAAATATTTATTCTACCTGAACGCAGAGGTCAGGGAAGGCTGAGGTCAGTTAAAGAGACACACATCAAAACAAAAACTGGACGCGGCCGAGAGAACCGCGGTACAAAATCCACGAAAGAATGTTCATGTATGCTTTCTTGGGCATTTATAATTGTACAGGCAAGTTAAAGTCAGGTCAGGTTAGGTGTTTACAAGTGTAAACTTCCTTCCATCTATGAACGTTTTACCTAAAGCTCTTGGCCAAAGAGTGGATCAACCTTTAATCCCTCGACCAGAAATACACTTGTTGTTTTTGATTAAGGTGACTTTATGCCAGCACAGGCTCTTGCTCATAGTAAAGCAGCCCGTAATAAAACTACTCACGGCTGAAGCTCACTTTAGTACTTTACCGTCCGTATGATGAAACAAGAAGGTTGTAAATTCAGATTGTGAGATATCTGTCTCTTGCAAATGTTATGAATTGTCCAAATACCTGTTTTGACAAAAAACAACGAATAACAGGAATAGCTGTGCAACATTTTTCAAAGTAACTTGATGTCATCAGATTGCTTTTCAATGAAAAACTCAATGTTTATGTCACTAAATATATTATATATAAATGAATATATATAAACATTATATAATGTATATATATATATATATATATATATATATATATATATATATATATATATATATATATATATATATATATATATATATATATATATATATATATATATATATATACATATATAAACAATAATGTAATATTATGGAATATATACATATATATATATATATATATATATATATATATATATATATATATATATATATATATCCATAAATTAAATCAAAATGAAAAAGAAAAATTAAAGTCAATAAAAATTTGTCAAACTTGAAAAAATGCTTAACGGAAAATGTCAAAAAACCTTACAAGATATTTTGACTAAATCCTCGACAAATTCTTCGATAAACAATTTAACTGAGCGTTTGGAAAAATACGTGAGAAAATGCGAGATACAATTCTGGGCCAAAAAATGCCCATGGGGGAAAACGTCTGGCAAAAAATTCTGCCTACCGGAATTGGATCCGGGAAACCGCCCCAGATAATTGTATTACTTTAGCGGTGGCGTCTGAGGTGATGGAGATCTCTCTCTCTCTCTCTCTCTGTCTTGGCGTCGATTTTTGTCTTTCTGTCGATTGCTCTCTTTCTGTCGAGCGTCCGATAATGAAATCACACCTGGCAGACATTGTCCTTGATGAAAATATTTGGCGTGCTCATCTTCAATGTCGTGGAGAGAAGAAAAAACGAAAAATGCTCAGCGATGGATGCTAAGCTGGTTTCAGAAAAGCAAAAATTACATAGATCGGAGATTTGTGTTGAGAAATTATTATTATTATTATTATTATTATTATTATTATTATTATTATTATTATTATTATTATTATTATTATTATTATTCAGAAGACGAACCCTATTCAAATGGAAGAAGCCCACAAAACCACTGGCTTGAAATTCAAGCTTCCAAAGAATGTGGTGTTCACTGGGAAGAAGTAACGGAAGGTAATGGGAAATACCGGAAGAGGAGATCAGTTATTAGAAAAAATAGATAAATTAACAAATTAATAAATAAATAAAAAAAGCAAGTAAAATAGAATTTAATAATCCCCTTTCCTTTGTTTTTGTTGATCACGAGACTGCATTTGACAACGTCCACAGACCAATAATAAGAGAGTTCTTGCATCACTAAGGCATTCCCAGTAAGACTAACTGAAACTCTTCATGTACGAAGTAGATGCAAATATGATGTGGCAGATTACTCGTCAAGAGAATTTGCAGTGAATAGTGGGATGCCACAGGGAAATGTTATAATGCCTTTGCTGTTCTTAACACGTAATTTATGGTAAGAAAATACTATTGAGACTTAGACTATGGAGATGATGTTGCTTGAATCAGCAAAACACCACAAAAGTCACAAGCCCTGCTGAAGACAATGCAGTATGTATCAAGTATAGTAACATTGGTTTTTGTAGATTACGAGCAGGCATTTGACCAATATTATGGAAGCTCTTGCTTCACTAAAGTATTCCTGTTCAGTAATGTAAACATAACTGAAGCTCTTCATGAACGAAGTACAGCCAAGATAATGTGGAAGATTCGCGTCGAGAGAATTTACAGTAAATAGTGGGATGCCGCAGGGAAATGCTATATGGCCTTTCCTGTTTTCTTTTAACGAGGATTCCATAATATAAACAAAAATGATGGACGAGATTTACACTATACAGATGATGCTATTTAAATCAGCAAAACACCTCAAAATGAACAAGCCCTGCTAAACAGAATGCTGCATGTACCCAGTACAGTAACACTGCCGATACTTCTGAATGTTCTATAAAATATTTAGTAGGCAAGAAACAAAAGGCAAACCAATAACAAAATAATTCACGAAGAACAAATAAAAAAACAAACAAACTGGCAAACATAAACTGTTGTAACAATACTGATGGACTAAATTATTATCATTATTATTCAGAAGCTGAACCATATTCATTTGGAACAACCCCACAGGGGCCACTGACTTGAAATTCAAGCTTCCAAAGAATATGGTGTTCATTCGAAAGAAGTAACCGAATATAATGAGAAATACAGAAAGAAGAGGTTAGTTATTAGAAAAGAAAAATAAATTAACAAAATAAACAAATAAGTAGGTAAAAATGTAACTAAAATTATAAGATACGGGGAAAGTTGTTTTAGGGTAGTAATGCATTGCATCTTCTCTTGAACTTTCGAGGTTCCAGTTCCTTCTGAATTCCCAGAGACGCATTCAAGGCCAACGTCTACCACTGGTAAAGCCCATAAAAGCTGGTCACTATCAACTGAGCCACGGAGAAGCAACGCCCAAAACAATTGTGACTTCTGGGGAAATATGCAAGGCAGGGATCATTAAACGCACAATTCCGCATTGGCAAATTTCCTGGGGCAAAATATTATCGCAAGTGGGATGGAGATTACGTAGCCATCTCTAGTAATTGCATTACTTTCCAGCCTGCTGTTGGGGTAGAGAAGGCCAAGCCAGGTCATTCTATCGAGCATCCGGTAATGAAATTACTCCTCGCCGACGGAATCGAGATGAACTCTCTCTCTCGGCCTGGCCTTTCTCACGTTTCTTCTTCTTCTTCTTCTTCTTTTATCTGTGAGGTGTGGTTCTTCCTTTTTCTCATTATCTAGGTTTGATTTTGAGGTTTCCCGTTGTTTCTTTGTTTATTGTTTTTAGTTAATAAAAAAGAGGGTTTATCAGCGATGGAGATGAATTTCTCCCAAACTGATAATCAGTTTGTAGTCTGTAGTTTTGTGAAATAATTCGATTTTAAAGCTTTTCATTTCACTGACGTTTTCTCTAGAGCTTTAAATGAGATATTTTCCTTTGATTTTGTTTTATTCTTTTTAAAGTTATGGAATATGCAAGTCTCACAAATAGATAATCATAATGATATAATGATGATTTGTAGTCTGGGTTTTTAGTTTTCTGAAAAAAAAACTAATGTGCCGGCTTTGTCTGTCCGTCCGCACTGTTTTCTGTCCGCACTTTTTCTGTCCGCCCTCAGGTCTTAAAAACTACTGAGGCCAGAGGGCTGCAAATTGCATGTTGGTCATCCACCCTCCGATCATCAACCATACCAAATTGCAGCCCTCTAGCCTCAGTAGTTCTTATTTTAAGGTTAAAATTAGCCATAATAGTGAGTCTGGCAACGATATGGGCCAGGCCACCACCAGGCCGTTGTTAAGGTTTCGTGGGCCGCGGCTCATACAGCATTATACCAAGACCACCAAAAGATAGATCTATTTTCGGTGGCCTTGATTATAAGCTGTGGCGACTGTACAGAAAACTCAATTGCGCCGAAGAAACTTAGGTGTATTTTTTACTTGTTAGAGCTTTAAACCAAACATTTTTCTTTTATAATTATTCATCCCACTTAAATAGAATAATTTGTTATAAGGTCTTAACATTTTCACAAGGTGCATGGCTTATCAATCTGTAGTTAATTTACTCTTAAAAGATGCTAAAAAAGATGTTTAGTTTTGTGAAGGTAATCTAACAAAAGTGGTTATTCAGGCACCTCAGAATATGTGTTCAGGATTTTGTAATATTGGTATGGAATGGAATGTAATATAGAGTTTAGGCCAAAAGGCCAAGCGCTGGGACCTATGAGGTCGTACAGCGATGGAAAGGATATTGTGAGTCAGTAGGTTCGAAAGGTGTACCAGGAATAAAACCTCGCAGTTGCACTGTGAAATAATTGTTAGGAGAGGGTGGATAACAAGATGGAAGAAAGGTAATATGAATGGAGGTACAGTAAAAGGAGTGAAGGGGGTTGCAGCTAGGGGCTGAAGGGACGCTGCAAGGAACCTTTAGTAATGACTACAGTACACCCTGTGAGGTGCATTGACGGCGCTACCCCACTACGCGGTGTAATTATTGGTGTTCAAAAATCATTTACCGATTAATTTGTTTACTATAACTGTCTTGAAAGTTCCTTAGCTGGTTTCTGGAGTGAGTAGAGGGTGACTTTGCTAGGAGAGTTGAATGCAAAAGTATGGATAATGTGGGATGATAATAATAATACAGACGCCGTTATAACGAAATATTTTTAGATGGGTATGACGTCAGAAAATTGAAAATGAAAAAAGAATGTACATTTATAATTTGAGAGAAAAACACAAGATTTCTCAACCTTTCATTAAATACCAACCTACCTCTAACCGTTGCACTCTTGCATCATTCAACTCTGCCTCTCCTGTATCCTCTATATTATCATCATTATTATTATTATTATTATTATTATTATTATTATTATTATTATTATTATTATTATTATTCAGAAGATAAACCCCTATTCATATGGAAAAAAACCTATGGGGGTCACTGGCTTGAAACAAGTTTTCAAAGAATAAGGTTAAATAAAACTATTTATCTATTAATTTATTGATATACCTTTTTCTCTCCTAATAACTGATCTCCCCTTTCTACATTTCCTATTATCTTCCTTATTTTCTTTCAAATGAACGTCCTATTCTTTGGAAGCTTCAATTTCTAGTCAATGTCCTCTGTAGGAATGTTCCATATGAATAGAGTTTTATCTTCTAAATAATAATAATAATAATAATAATAATAAAATAATAATAATAACCTAATAATAATAATAATAAAAGAAGAAAAAGGAGAACCCCACCTTATAGAAGAAGAAGAAGAAGAAGAAGACGAAAAAGTAAATAAAAGAAGCGTGAGAAAGACCAGGCCAGAGAGAGAGAGAGAGAGAGAGAGAGAGAGAGAGAGAGAGAGAGAGAGAGAGTTCATCTCGATTCCGTCGGCGAGGAGTAATTTCATTACCGGATACTCGATAGAATGAATGACCTGGCTTGGCCTTCTCTACCCCAACAGCAGGCTGGAAAGTAATACAATTACTATAGATGAATTCGTATTCTCTATCTCACTTGCGATAACATTTTGCCCAAGGAAATTTGCCAATGCGGAATTGTACGTTTAATGGTCCCTGCCATGCATATTTCCTCAGAAGTCAAAGTTTCTTTTGGGCGTTACTTGTCCGTTATTCAGTTGATAGTTCCCAGTCGTTTCAAGCCACTATCAGTGGAAGGCGTTGGTCTTGGATAAGCCTCTGGGAATTCAGAAGCAAGTGGAACCTCGTAAGTTCAAGCGAAGATGCAACTCATTGCTACCCTCAAGAAATTCTCCTTGTATTTTATAATAAACCATCCATTGACCTAGAAATGTATCCAGACCAGAGAAAACTCTCCCCAATTTTAATTTTATATTTAGAGATCCATTTGCATAGAATGGAATGGAATGGAATGGAATATAGAGTTTAGGCTAAAGGCCAAGCATTGGGACCTATGAGGTCTTTCAGCCCTGGAAAGGAAACTAAGAGTAAGTAGGTTTGAAAGGTGTAACAGGAGGAAAACCTCGCAGCTGCACTATGAAATAATTGTTAGAAGAGGGTGGATAGCAAGACGGAGGAAAGATAGTATGAATGGAGGTACAGTAAAAGGAATGAAAGGGGTTGCAGCTAGGAACCAAAGGAACGCTGCAAAGAGCTTTTAGTAATGCCTACAGTGCACCCCATGAGGTGCACTGATGGCCCTACCCTTCCTCTACGGGGTCCATTCGCATAATTAGTTTTACTTTAAAGAATATTTCCTTGTATTTTATCATTTACTCTATTCCATCGACCTAGTATGGTATTCAGTTTAGAGAAAATCTCCCCAATTTGCGTTTTATAATCTTAGGCCCATTTGTACATTAACTTTTTCCATCTGCATATACTTTCCTGGATGTTCAGAAACAAATGAGGGATATTTTAAAAACTCAAAAACACAAATCGAAAAAAGTTAAACTCTTCATCTTACTTTTTATAACTTCCACTTCTCCATATACTTTCCTGGATGTTGAACAGAACTGAATTGAATAGAGAATTTAGGCCCAAGGCCAAGCACTGGGACCTATGAGGTCATTCAGCGCTGAAATGGAAACTGACAGTAAAAGGTTTCAAAGGTGTAACAGGAGGTAGACCTTGCAGTTGCACTATGAATCAACTGTTAGGAGAGGATGGAAAGTAAGATGGAAGAAAGAAAAGATGAAAGAAGGTATAATAAAAGGAACGAAAGGGGTTGCACCTGGGGGCCGAAGGCACGCTGCAAATAACCTAAAGTAATGCCTACAGTGCACCGCATGA
>NC_089743.1:35436476-35448976 GCF_040412425.1 Macrobrachium rosenbergii
TGCCAGTCCACAGCTCTACCGACTCGCCCAACGAAGAGCTTTCCAACGGTGTGACGTATTTTATTCCTCACCGTGGAACAGCCTCTCTGAGGATGTTGTGCGATTGAACCTCAAAAGTTCAAGCGAAGGTGCAAAGCATTCCTACCCTAAGGCAAATCTCCTTGTATTCTATATTTTACTGACATTTTTATCTATCTATTTATTAATCTATTCAACTGTTATTCTTATTTTTAAATGACTAATCTCTTCTTTCTCTATTTCCTTTTATCTTCTGTTACTTCTTTCAAATGAACATCATAATCATGGGAAGCTTGCGCTTTAAGTCAATGGCTCCTGTAGGCTTGTTCCATATGAATCAAGTTTAACTTCTTCTAATAATAATAATAATAATAATAATAATAATAATAATAATAATAATAATAATAAATGCCTGTAGATGGAGAAACTACAACCAAAAAGGAACTTAATGAACAATAAATTTCTCGAGAGTTTGATGAACAATCCAGAGATTAAATTTTTCGTGGAAGGTCTCACGGTAAGAGAATGTCCTTTTGTGAAGAAAGCAAAACAGCAAGAGAAGCGTAATAAAACAGAAATGAAGTTAAATGAATGAAGCAATACATGATAATTAGGTTATGTTTAATAGCTTTATGAATTCTCTTAGTTTCATGGTGTCGTCTGACAATGTATATAGAGATGAGTAAAGTATTTCATATATATATATATATATATATATATATATATATATATATATATATATATATATATATATGTATGTATATTACATATATACATATATTTATATGTATATACTGTATATACATACATATATATATGTATATACTATATATATATATATATATATATATATATATATATATATATATATATATATATATATATATATATATATATATATATATATATATATATATATATATATATATATATATACTACACACACACATACTGTACATGCATATATATGTATGTTATATAATTTTTAAAACACACCGGGAAAAACTGCCAAGCTCAGCTTCTAAAATCAAGACACCATGAGGAAATAGGAAAAGTATCAAAGGAACTGATATCAAAACAGCTAACGCATCAAAGACCATAACGCGAATTTACAAAATTAATATTAAAATATTAAAAAAAATATTACTGTATTTGGATCCTCAAAATGGAAGGGAAAGAAACTAAACTTTCAGCACAACGGCAGACAAATTCACCTATAAAGACCGTCCTGTGTGTACGGGAAAACATTGTCAAAAAGACAATGTTTTCTCGTAACGATGCAACTCGTAGTTTCAAAGTTCTCAAAATAGCCTCAATGGTCGGTCTGAATGGTTGGAAATTCAAAGAATAAACGTAATTTTGGACTTGTTATCGAATGTACACAACGAAATTGTTCATATATAAGTAATAGGTTACTCATAAGAGGCAAGAAAAAAAAAACTATTCGGAAAAGTGTACACTATAAAAAAGACCTTGAATTATTGGTTGTTTGCAAGTGTTTTTCATGTGATTTTTTCCAGATATGAAAATTATTTAGTAAAGATATTTTGTGATTTTTTCCAGATATGAAAATTATTTAGTAAAGATATTTTGTTATTGATAAAATCATACTAAAACACAAATTTCAACGTATTAGTATAGTCTGTGATAATGGGTTACGATATAACTGGTATGTAAATATAGTATATATATATATATATATATATATATATATATATATATATATATATATATATATATATATATATATATATATATATATACATATACATATATATATATATATATATATATATATATATATATATATATATATATATATATATATATATATATATATATATATAAACACACACAAACACACACACACACACATATATATATATATATATATATATATATATATATATATATATATATATATATATATATTATATTTATATTTTGTACAAGTAGAGCAATTTCACAGTGCGTGAGAGGATGCTCTATTAGTCATTTAATATTCCGACATTTCATTAATATGAAGATGTTTACTTTTCTGCCACGTTCCCGTTTATCCAGAATGGAATGGAATGGTGTATGAGATTTAGGCCAAAGACCAATCGTTGGAACCCACGAGGTCATTCAGCACTGACAGGGAAATCGAGAGCAGGTAGGGTTGGAAGGTGTAACAGGAGGAAAACCTCAAAGCAGTTGCACAATGAAACAATTGTTAGGAGAGGGCTGAGGAAAGTAGGGTGGAAGAAAGAGAATATGAACGGAGGTACAGTCAAAGGAATGAAAGGAGTTGCAGCTAAGGGCCGAAGGGACGCCGCAAAGAACCTCGAGTAATACCTACAGTGCACCGCGTCAGGTGCACTGTCGGCACTATCCCCTTATGGGGTATTTTACCAGAGTTTTAAATCAGAAGAAACTGCCTCTCTTTCTTGTTAGAAAACAGGTTAAAATATATTTTCCCTGAACTAAAGAGTCTTCCGTTCAACTGGGGGAATTAAAATGATAGCCGTTAGTGCACCTCATGCGGTGCACTGTAGGCATTACTTCGGGTTCGTTGCAGCGTCCCTTCCTTAGGCCCCTAGCTGCAACCCCTTTCATTCCTTTTACTGTACCACCGTTCATATTCTCTTCCTTCCATCTGATTTTCCTCAATTGATTCATAGTGCAACTGCGAGGTTTTCCTCCTGTTACACCTTTCAAACCTTCTTACTGCCAATTTCCGTTTCAGCGCTGAATGACCTCATAGGTCCCAACGCTTGGCCTTCGGCCTAAATCCTATATTCATTCATTCAACAATAGCGTCGCGAACGCAATCGTTTTAATAAGGGTGAGAAATTCATATGAATTTATCTATGTATTAAGTTTCGTTTCATTACAAAATATTAACTGTTGCATTTCAGGTACAAAATAAAAAAAAAGTATACCTTAGTTTTACCAGACCACTGAGCTGATTAACAGCTCTCCTAGAGAGGGCTGGCCCTAAGGATTACACTTATTTTACGTGGCTAAGAACCAATTGGTTACTTAGCAACGGGACCTACAGCTTATTGTGGAATTCGAACCACAGTATAGCGAGAAATAAATTTCTATCACCAGAAATAAATTCCTCTAACTCTTCATCAGCCGGCCGGGGAATTGAACTCTGGCCCATCGAGTGACACTCCGCAGCTCTACCGACTCACCCAACGAAGAGCTTATTTCAGGTCCAGTACTGATACAAGGAAATAGAGATAATGGTGTATTTTTTATATATAATTGATTTCTCCAGTGACGCTTCTAACTGAACTGAATATAGAGTTTAGGCTAAAGGCCAAGCAATGGGACCTATGATGTCATTCAGCACTGGGAAAGAAATATTAGTATGTAGGTCTGAAAGGTGTAACAGGAGGAAAACCTCGCAGTTGCACTATGAAATATTTGTTAAGAGAGGGTGGAAAAAAAGATAATATGAATGGAGGTGCAGTAAAAGGAATGTAAGAGGTTGCAGCTAGGGGCCGAAGGGACGAGTGACGCTACTATGCAAATTTGTCCATAACCAAAGTCAAGTATTTATTAAGCATCTTAAAAGTGTTTGAATAGTACTTTTATCCTTGAAATACTTTTTATTTTACATTTCAGACGTCCCTTCATTGTCATGGAATGCGTTACAAAATTTTGTCAAACAATTTTATCTTTGAAATATATTTTATTTTACATTTCAATGTCCTTTACAAACAATTTTACGCTCGAAAAACATTTTACTTTATATTTCAGACGTCCTTTCAATGTCATGGGATGAGTTGTAGGATTTTGTCAAACAACTGTTTATTAGATGTCAAAACCAAAAAACCCTGCAACTTTTACTCACAGACACGAAAAAGCGAAGATAATGAAGCCATCTCATCGTTTTGAACCGAAACGGGAAGATCTCCCTCCACACTGCCTTCACGTTGAAGACTCTAATTAATAAAAAAAAATCTCTTTCACCGGAAGGCTTATAATGATGGAAAAAACCTTCATTAATGATTCTATCTCGAAAAAAAAAACATCTACTTAAGAGAAAAACTACTAAGCTTAGATTCTAAAGTCATCAAAAGAAGAAGACTTTTTGTAAACAAAGGAACAAAACATCAAAGCAACTGGGTATCAGGGCACACACAATGGCATCAAAGACCGTAGCATAACTTTGTGAAAGCATCTTCCTTTAAAAATATAAAAGTAAAAAATATTCCGTCACTGGGACTAATTATGTCTGGATCTGCAGTTTCAAAGACGAAAAAAGTGGAAAATTATTTTACGTAACGACGACACAAATTAAGGAAAATGTATCCTAGTTTTCCGTGCAAATATTTTCTTTTCAGACCTGAATATGAAATGCGTCGTTTCAGGGCTTTTAAAAAGTGCTACACCCAAAGGCTTAGGACATGCACAAAATATGTAGCTAAAGCACGGGAACAAAGCTAATTTCTTTTGAGATGTAAGCAAAATTGCATTCACATCTGATGAAATTTAGTATTTAATAAAATAGTTCGTCTGCAAAGGACGTTGGTTCATCGTCGTAGCGGTGACAATTTTGAGATATATATATATATATATATATATATA
Source organism: Macrobrachium rosenbergii (assembly GCF_040412425.1). NCBI lineage: Eukaryota > Metazoa > Arthropoda > Malacostraca > Decapoda > Palaemonidae > Macrobrachium > Macrobrachium rosenbergii. The sequence continues at coordinate 35,441,076 of NC_089743.1, forward strand.
TATATATATATATATATATATATATATATATATATATATATATATATATATATATATATATATATATATATATATATATATATATAAATAAATTTCTGACTCATCGGGATCATATTTATGGATGTATTTATTTTATATATACAAGTAAATTGGAACCTGAGAGCAACTGTATATAATTACCTGGGCAAGCTAACTGCTTGCATACCAGCAGTTTCCCCAACTTCCCGACTCAGCATGATAATAGACAACATTTCATTCGAATTATCCCTTCTATGAATAAGATATAAATCATCAACATACAATCACGTATGGAACATAAATAAATTTTACTCACGTCGAGGATCAAAAGACTCAGGTGGAAAGACGTTACCACTGGGCCATACAAGTAAAGAAGTTGGAACCTGACAAGCGAGAGATCCTGAGAACCTAACAGGTGCATTCAATTTGATTTCAACATTTCATTCAATTATCAGGATAAGATGAAATCATCAACACACAATCAGTCGGAACAGACATTTGTTTTGACTCTATCTACAAAATCATCAGGTGGAAAGTTTCTTGGGCCATACAAGTATAAATTTGGAACCAAACCATGGCCTGGGCAAGCTGTAACTGCTATTACCAATGATTGTGTGTTGATGATTTCGTCCCATCGGCGCCTAGATGCAACAACTTTTTAGCCTTTTACTTTACCTCCATTCCACTTCCTTCCTTCAGTCTTTCTGTCCAACCTCTCCATCTATTACTTTTTAGTGCAACTGTGGAATTTTCTCCCAGTTCCTCCTTTAGATCCTTGTACTTCATCTCCTTTATTTTCTGGATCACTTTATCTTCCTGTCCAACCACTCCAACTCCCTCTTGTCACACTATTTAAGCCCACACGATTGTGGTTGATGATTTCTATATATATATATATATATAGTGCATATATTGGCTATATATAGCCTCAGTTTTACATGAAATCAAATATATATTCTGTATATCAGATATATATATAAATATAAAAAGGCTAATTTATGTGACTGCAATCATATATATAAATAAACGTATATATATATACCATTTATATAATATATATATATATACCATATATATATATATATTACTCGTGAGGTAAAAGATGACACAATCCAACCATGAAATCACACAAGCTTGAGATCTTGAGAACCCTCAGGTGAATCTTTGCCATTGCAGGATAAATGATACCTCTTTCCTTGCAATAGTCGATGACATTTGTTTTTCTATCTACATTAAAGTTTCTTCTATATAAATGACACACACCATTCTACTGTGACCAATAAAAGCGTCCCATCGACGCCAAATGCAAAGAACTTTTAGCCTTTTACTTTACCTCCATTCCACTTCCTTCCTTCAGTCTTTCTGTCCAAATCAAGTTTGAGTATATTTTGTGGAAAGGTTCTCCCAGATCCTCCTTTAGATCCTTGTACTTCATCTCCTTTATTTTCTGGATCACTTTATCTTCCTGTCCAACCACTCCAACTCCCTCTTGTCACTATCGTAAGCCCTGGGTGGTAGAAACTGGCCCCAGGGCAAGTTGGCTTGACAGCCTCAGTTTCATGAAATCAAATCAATTCTGTGACGTCAGAGATTCAGAAACAGAAAAAGGCTAAAAGGTGACTGCAATCAAGGGCCAAAGAAACGGTGTAATACACCATTTAGTAATGCCTACAGTGCACCACGCGAGGCAAACTGATGACACAACCCCTCTACGCTTGGCTATGAATCTGCATTGCGTAGGATACCTTTCACATCCAGTGCATGACGTCATTTGAGAATTCTATGAATAAAACTTCAAGTCAAATCAAAGAAGGGTTCCTCTGATGTGTTAGAAACAAGTCTGAGTATATTTTGAGAAAGGATCGAAAGACTCTTCTGTTACCCTAAATGTTGAATAACAGACAAGAAGTGATGGATATCACAGTTAGATCAGACAGACATGATTTTTATATATATATATATACACACACATATATATATATATATATATATATATATATATATATATATATATATATATATATATATATAGAGATAGAGAGAGAGATAGAGAGATATATATAGATAGATAGATATATAGATATATATATACATATACACACATATAATATATATATATATATATATATATATATATATATATATATATATATATATATATATATATATATATATATATAAAAACGTTTAAATACATATATAAAAACGAAAATTTTTAATATATATATATATATATATATATATATATATATATATATATATATAATATTTTTTTAAGTAAATGCGAGGTAAAAACAATGTTTATCAAAATACATATATTAAAGTAAATATGAAGTAAAACGATGATTTTAAAAATATACATATTTAAGTAAATACTGAAATGAAATTGCACAATAAAAAAAGATCGTAACTTTGGAAGGAGATAAAACTTAAAAGAGAAATTAAGTATTAAATTACACTGACAGAAATTTTTATTGAATAATCTATTACCTCTGAAGAAAGCCATCACATTTAGACCACTCAACAACATCAATACTACGGAAACTCATTTTCAGTGTCAATTTAAGTCTTTTTCCCAGAAACGAAGAAGAATGCTGCGTCATAAAATCATTTTAACTCCTAAAACTTTCGTCTTGATAGCACGTGATGATTTTCTTTTGATTTCTACTCATAAGTATATGGCATTCATGGAAACAAATGAGAAAGAAAAAAGTAATATTTATTCAAAACAAGTAATAAATGCGACGAAGTTTCTTCGGCACAATCGAGTTTTCTGTACCGCCGCTACAACGTATAATCAAGGCCACCGAAAATAGATATATCTTTCTGTGGTCCCGGTATAATGCTGTATGAGCCGCTGCCCATGAAACTTTAACCACAGGCCGGTGATGGCCTATCCTATATAGTTGCCAGAGGCACGATTAAGACTAACTTTAACCTTAAATAAAATAAAAACGACCGAGGTTAGAGGGCTGCAATATTTTATATCTGATGATTGGAGGGTGGATGATCAACATACCAATTTGCAGCCCTCTAGCCTCAGTAGTTTTTAAGGCCTGAGGGCGGACAGAAAAAAAGTGCGGACAAAACAAAGTGCGGACGGTCAGACAAAGCCGGCACAATAATTTTCTTTTACAGAAAACTAAAATTATGCCAAATAAAATCATGACTAATCTTATGAACCAAAATCTAAATATACTGAGATTCATGTATAAGTGAATTCATTTTTAGGTTACACATAAAACATGCAATAGACTTAATCCACCCATGTTGCACAGAATGTCCTAACCAGCTGATTATGTCAACAAAATGTCAAAGTTCCTTGAGACTTGCAACCACTAAAACAAGGCGCAGAAATGATAACGAATTATACGATTCATGCTAACAGTCACTTTTACATTATCACTGGCACAATAAAGTAGTGGTATTGAATTACAAAAAGCTACAGAGGAATCACTAGTCAAATAATTGAACTAACATAGTGTTTTTCTTTTAATAAAATGGATATTTTTTGTATTTTTATTTTCTGTAATAGAAAACTATTGTGCCGGCTTTGTCTGTCCGTCCGCACTGTATTCTGTCCGCCCTCAGATCTTAAAAACTTCCCTAGAGCTAGAGGGCTGCAAATTGGCATGTTGATCATCCACCATCCAGTCATCAAACATACCAAATTGCAGCCCTCTAACCTCAGTATTTTTATTTTATTTAAGGTTAAAGTTAGCCATAATCGTACATCTGCCAACGATATAGGATAGGCCACCAACTGGCCCTGGTTAAAGTTTCATGGGCCGTGGCTCATACAGCATTATACCAAGACCACCTAAAGATAGATCTATTTGCGGTGGCCTTGAATATGCGCTTTAGCGGCTGTACAGGAAACTCGATTGCGCCGAAGAAACTTCGGCGCATTTTTTACTGTTTTCCTTTTCAACTATTATTTTCTATCTGGAAGTAAAAAAAAAAAAATATCAGTATGTGATTTCACGGCCTAATTTCCCACTAAAATAGATTTTTAATTATCAACTTTTTCTCATTTGCAGTTGGATGTCCAATTCATCTGGGCTCTTTTGGGTGTTGCTGAATGCTTGAAAATTAAAATATGCAGATTGTTTGAATTATCTCGCTCGTTTTCAGTCTGTTACTATGCGGGAATACTTCTGACTCTTCTGCTGGGAGAAATGCCTTATTTGTCATGTAATGAGGGAATGGAGACCTTATTTGCAATGTAATAAGGGATGGAGACTTTATTTGCCATGTGATAAGGAAATGAAGACCTTATTTTCCATATCATAAAGAAATGAAGACCTTATTTGTCTTATAATAGGTGAAATGAAGAACTTATTTTCTATATCACAAAGAAATGAAGACCTTGTTTGTCTTATAATAAGGAAATGAAGAACTTATTTTCCATATCATAAAGAAATGAAGACCTTATTTCTCTCATAATAAGGAAATGAAGAAATTTGTCTTATAATAAGAAGATGAAGACCTTATTTTCAATCATAAAGAAATAAAGACCTTATTTGTCTTATAATAAGGAAATGAAGAACTCATTTGCCACATCATAATGAAACAAAGACCTTATTTTCAATGAAAAGAGGAAATAAAGACCTCATTAGCCATGCAATAAAGGAATGAAGACCTCATTAGCCATGCAATAAAGGAATGAAGACCTTATTTGCCATGAAAGAAGGAAATGAAGACCTTATTTGCAATGTAATAAGGCAATGAAGACCTTATTTTCCATACCATAAGGAAATGAACACTTTATTAGCCAAGTAAGAAGGATATGAAGACCTTATTTGCAATGTAATAAGGAAATGAAGACCTTATTTTCCTTACCATAAGGAAATGAACACCTTATTTGCTATGTAATAAGGGACTGAAGACCTTATTTGCAATGTAATATAAATGAAGACATAAGAAGGAAATGAACACCTTATTTGCCATGTAATAAGGGAATGAAGACCTTATTTGCAATGTAATAAGGAAATGAAGACCTTATAAGCCATGTAAGAGGGAAATGAAGACCTTATTTGCCATGTAATAAGGAAATGAAGACCTTATTTGCATGTAATAAGGAAATGAAGACCTTATTTTCCATATCATAAAGGAATGAACACCTTATTAGCCATGTAATAAGGGAATGAAGACATTTGCCATGTAATAAGGAAATGAAGACCTTATTAGCCATGTAAGAAGGAAATGAACACTTATTTGCCATATAATAATGGAATGAACACCTTATTTGCAATGTAATACGGAAATGAAGACCTTATTTGCCATGTTATAAGGGAATGAAGCCCTTATTTGCAATGTAATAAGGAAATGAAGACCTTATTTTCCATTTCATAAGGAAATGGATATCTTATTTGCCAGGTAATAAGGGAATGAAGACCTTATTTTCCAATGTAATAAGGAAATGAAGATCTTATTACCCACGTAAGAAGGAAATGAACACCTTATTTGCCATGTAATAAGGGAATAAAGACCTTATTTGCAATTTAATAAGGAAATGAAGACCTTATTAGCCATGTAAGAAGGAAATGAACACCTTATTTGCCATGTAATAAGGGAATGAAGACCTTATTTGCAATGTAATAAGGAAATGAAACCTTATTAGCCATGTAAGAAGGAAATGAAGACCTTATTTGCTATGTAATAAGGAAATAAAGACCTTATTTGCAATGTAATATGGAAATGAAGACCTTACTTTCCGTATCATAAGGAAATGAACACCTTATTATCCATGTAATAAGGGAATAGAGACCTTATTTGCAATGTAATAATGAAATGAAGACCTTATTAGCCATGTAAGAAGGAAATTAAGAACTTATTTGCCATGAAATAAGGATATGAAGACCTTCTTTGCCACGTCATAAAGAAATGAAGACCTTATTTACCATGAAAAGAGGAAATAAAGACCTAATTAGCCATGTATAATGGAATGTAGATCTTATTTGTCGTGTAATAAGGGAATAAAGACCTTATTTGCCATTTAATAAGGAAAGAATGACCTTATTTGTCATGTAATAAGGAAAGAAAGACCCTATTTGCCATGTTACAAGGGAATGCAGACTTTATTTGTCATGTAATAAGGAAATGAAGACCTTATTTTCCATATAACCAGGTCATTATGATGAACACATTTTTCATAGTGATAACCAAAGGATATATTAAAATAATCTCTCTCTCTCTCTCTCTCTCTCTAAAAAAAAAAAAAATTATAAGATCTGAATTTAGGGTCATAGCTATTTAAGTACACAGAGAAATTATTGACCGAGTAAAATTGTTTATTGCAATAACTTAAACTTGACTCCAAATACCTTTATTATAATTACTGTAGTCATTTCCTAAGAGTTTTCTTTTTTTATTTTTTGTAGGAAGGCTTCAAACTTAGTAATAAGTGGAGGTGTTTTCTCAAGATATTGCAATGCATTTTTTAGTCTCGAAAATCACGAAGAGCATCGGGCAGAAAAATCTTTATTAGTGTCAATACACTGCGTCCTCAAAGGGTTTAAAGTGGGGGGCCCCCCCCTCCACTCGCCGAAAAAAAGAGGCCCACCCACCTCTCCTTTATAAAAAAGGGGGCTTAAGCCTCTTCAAAGGCATTTCGCTTTTAGTAAACGGAAATATTCATATTTTTTTAAATCATATTTTATAAATCCTCTTGATGCATAAGTCTGCGTGAAATAATTACTGACCTCTTTCGAATTTTGTATGATTATTTATCAAAATGTTTTTGGGGCTGACATCAAAGGCATAATGTTTGAGAGTTTATTCAGTCTCTCTGTCTGTCTGTCTGTCTGTCTGTCTGTCTGTCTGTCTGTCTGTCTGTCTGTCTGTCTGTCTGTCTGTCTGTCTCTTCTCTCTCTCTCTCTTCTCTCTCTCTCTGTCGATGCAAGGTGTAAGATTAAGTTTTATATGATGATTTATAAAAATTTTTTGAGCTGACATCAAAGGTATAATATATGAGAATTCATTCAGTCTCTCTCTCTCTCTCTCTCTCTCTCTCTCTCTCTCTCTCTCTCTCTCAGATAATGAATGTGAAATTCCAGGTGAAATTTAGAAAGTAATGTATTAATGAACTGTTGAAGAGATGTAAAAGTATATACAGATTATTCTGCCTAAATTCAAACAGTATGTGACAGTGTATACATTGCCACCGTATAAGAGCAAAGAAAGAGAAATGTTTTATAAATATTACATATATATGAAATTGGTTACAAATTCTTTATTTTTTCCTTTTTACAGACACAGACACACGCATACATACACACATATACACACGCATATACTGTATATACATACACACACACACACACACATATATATATATATATAAGATAAAATATATATATATATAAAACACTATTTGAACGCTCAAATAGTGTTTTATTTGAACCTCAAATAGTGTTTTTTCATACTATACTGTTGTATTACAGTAAAGACATATATATATATATATATATATATATATATATATATATATATATATATATATATATATATATATATATATATATATATATATATATAAAAGCCTATCACACAAATTTTAAAAGTACCAGAAGCCCAGCTAAACCTCAAAAGGCAAGGAAGGAACCCTTATATGCAAACGAGAAGGCAGTACCTCAAGGAACCTGCCAGGACCCAAATCAAGGGGGTCTAGCGCCACTGACTAATGAACCGGATCCTTATAATGAGGCCTAATTATCCCTCTATCTGGGCTGGATGTCTTAATCAGAAAGAGGCTGAACAAAGGCTCAGGAAGTCTGACTTAATCTGACGAATCACGGATAATTGGCCGTGCCTCGACGAGCCCTAACGATGCTGATCAGTGAATGTTCGCAGATTCCATTTCTTCGTTCTCTTCTTGGCTC
>NC_089743.1:35461476-35483976 GCF_040412425.1 Macrobrachium rosenbergii
ATTAGTATTTAAAGATAATGAGTCCTACTGTGAACAGATATTCTTTGGAAGGAAATTTCTGTTCGTTTCCCATCTTCTTCTTCTTGAAATATATGTACAATATACTTAACTGGATAATCGTTTCTCCATAATATTAATAATAATTATTATTATTAATAATTAATAATATTAATAATAATATTAATAATAATAATTATGAAGATGAACCTATCCATATGGAACAAGCCCACAAGGGCCATTAACTTGAAACTAAAGATTCAAATGAATATGGTGTTGATTTGAAAGAAGTAACTGAAGGTAATGAGAAATACGTTATTATTATTTTTATATTCTTCGGAAGCTTTTAATTTCAAGTCAATGGCCCTGTGGGCTTGTTCCATACGAATAAGGTTCATCTTCTGAATATTATTATTATTATTATTATTATTATTATTATTATTATTATTATTATTATTATTATTATTATTATTATTATCAAGAAAAAGATGAACACTATTCACATGGAATAAACCCACAGTGGCTATTTACTTTAATTCATCCTTCCAAAGAATATGGTGTTCATTTAAAAGAAGGAACAGAGGGTAATCGGAAATACAGAATGAAGAAAAAATAAATTAATAAATAAAAAAGATAAAATGTAAGTAAACGATTAAAATACAAGGAGATTTGTTTCAGGATAGTAATGAGTTGCATCTTCGCTTGAACTTTCGAGGTTCCAATTGCACAACATCCTCAGGGAGACTGTTCCATAGTCCAACAGTTTGGGGAATAGAAGACCTCTGGAACAAAAGCAAACCAGATCGTTTAATAATCCAATATATATTCAATTCCCACTATTTATTCCGATGAATCGGCGCCACGATGGAAGTTATCAAACACTTTCCCTACATTTAATTACCAGTAATGATTTTATTTGTATTCATAATCAGTGCATTCATTTAACCCCTTAATGTAATTATATGATAATGAGATGTAGATATCCGTCACTCAACCTTGTTTTTTTTCAATTATGCAAAAGGCCATTAGTGAGGTGTCCTGCATATTTTTCCTAGAGAGAGAGAGAGAGAGAGAGAGAGAGAGAGAGAGAGAGAGAGAGAGAGAGAGAGAGAGAGAGAGAGAGAGAGAGAGAGAGAAAACCTGACTAGAAATATTTCAATATTTCCGTGCTCCAAATCTCAACAAGACTTCGTTCTTATCCAAAGATCCGAGGATGAAAAATAAATCACAAAGATTTCAGGTCTTAGGATGTGTTTTCTGTTCAATTGACTCATGCAAATTTTCAAGGGCGCACGAGAGAGAGAGAGAGAGAGAGAGAGAGAGAGAGAGAGAGAGAGAGAGAGAGAGAGAGAGAGAGAGAGAGAGAGAGATTGTTTCGGAAAATTTTGGCTATTGTTACATAGACCGCTATTTAAAAATCAGTTATTATACTCATATACTACTATACTACTTTATATATATTTTATATATATATATATATATATATATATATATATATATATATATATATATATATATATATATATATATATTTACACACACACACACACACACACACATATATACATATATATATATATATATATATATATATATATATATATATATATATATATATATTGAATTCACAATGAGCCTGACAATGTCAAAAAATAGAAAAGACAAGCTCCAATAACATTTCCATATACAGTATACTACATACATATATGTATAAATATAATTATAGATATGCATACACACAAACATACAGTATATATATATATATATATATATATATATATATATATATATATATATATATATATATATATATATATATGTGTGTGTGTGTGTGTGTGTGTGTTGTGTTCACACATACAGTATACATACATATATAGACACATATACACATATATATACAAGCACTCCTCTTTATTCACATTCATACACTTCACACGTAAAAAAAATGTTCTGAGCGAAAATATCCCTCATTATTAAATAACACCCCCCCCAAAAAATATTGCAAAGTTCTTTTTTATTGAAATGTGATGATCATTAAATAAAAAATCTCGACAGAGGACAATTGGAACACATCGAAAAATGAAATGACAAGAGTTTGGACATTTTAAATTCAAAGTAAAAATCTATGTGAAGAGGTGTTTTCATCCTGCCTATGATAATTGAGCAAATAAAGGCAGTTTAGTTTGGGTTCAGTGACTTTCATTTTATTTAGGGATCAAGACTGGTTATTTATATATACTTATATATGTATCTATATATATATATATATATATATATATATATATATATATATATATATATATATATATACTACATATATATATATATATATATATATATATATATATATATATGAATTATAAATATAAAAATATATATGTTAGAATATATATATATATGATAATAATATATAATATATAATAATAATAATAATGTGTGTGTGTGTGTAATAATCATCATCATCATCATGTGTGTATTAATTTGAATGAATTAAAATATCAAAATAATGTTAGGAATAATAATCATGATAATAATAATAATAATAATAATAATAATAATCATAATCATAATAATAATAATAATAATAATAATAATAATAATAATAATAATAATTGTTACTATTATTATTAATACTATTTATTTTTTGGTCTATCACAGTCATCCTATTCGACTGGGTGGTTTTTATAGTGTGGGGTTCCGGGTTGCATCCTGCATCCTTAGGAGTCCATCACTTTTCTCATTATGTGCCCTATTTCTAGTAGCACACTCTTATTATTATTATTATTATTATTATTATTATTATTATTATTATTATTATTATTATTATTATTATTATTATTATTCAGGTGTTGAACCATATTTATAGGGAACAAGCCCACAGGGGCCATCGACTTGAAATTTAAGCTTCCAAAGAATATGGTGTTCATTAAGAAGTAACCGAAGGTAATAAGAAACACAGAAAGAAGAAATCTATTATCTGAAAAAAATCTGGTTTTGTCCAAGAAATCTTATTTTGCAGAAGGTAAGTTTGTTTGATTATTATAAACTGTCTGGATTAAAAAAAAAAATATGACAGAAAAATTATGCAGTAAACAAAGGGCTTTTAGCATCACTTTTTCCTTAGCTGGATCACCAATTCCTCCACGAGAGAAGTCAAAGCATCGAGTCTTCTTCAGCAAACAGTCTAGAATTGAACTGAATTGAATTTATTATAGAATTTAGGCCAAAGGGCAAGCACTGGGACCAATGTGGTCATTCAGCGCTGAAGAGGCAATTCACAGTAAAAGTTGGAAAGGTGTAATATGAGAAAAACCTCGCAGTTGCACTATGAATCAGTTGTTAACAGAGGGTTGAAGAAATTAAGATGGAAGAAACAGAATAAGAAAGGAGGTACAGTAAAAGGAACGAAAGCGGTTGCAGCTCTGGGGCCGAAGGCACGCTGCAAAGAACCTTAAGTAAAGCCTACAGTGTATAGGGATTAGGTGCCCTGACGGCACTACACTAACCCCCTACGGTGCAAACAGTCTAAAATCGAGCGAACAACGCCTGATCGCCGATGGCGTAATTCCCCCTGGAATCATGGAAGACCAACAGGCAAGCTTTAGCAGCTTTCCGAAGCTGCGCGATGAACAGAACAATATTCCATTTGCTGATTCTCTGAATATTTCGTGGCGCCTGATAGAGGAAGCTGTCACCTGCGGTATACAATATGCAAGACCTCAGTGGAGTCTCGGTCTCAATCTGAATTTACGAATTGATTTCGGGCTGGGAGAGAGAGAGAGAGAGAGAGAGAGAGAGAGAGAGAGAGAGAGCTCAGTTTGATAATATAGAGATTTAGGGGAGATTTGTTTTCAGAGGGTGTGTACACGTATGTGTGTGTGTGTGTGTCTGTGTCTGTGTATGTAAGAGAGAGAGAGAGAGAGAGAGAGAGAGAGAGAGAGAGAGAGAGAGAGAGAGAGAGAGAGACTGTAAATATTATATTTCCAATGATTAATGTTGTGAATGCTAATAAGTAAATAAATCATGAAGTATTTTTCTTTAGATTATACTCTATATAAGCTATCGTTATAACGCTCAGGACAATACTCTAATACAAGTAAAATATGAGCCGAAGTTTCTTCAGCGCAATCGAATTTTCTGTATAGACGCTACAGCGTATAATCAAGGCAATCGAAAATGGATCTATCTTTCGGTGGTCTCGGTATAATGCTGTATGAGCCGCGGCCCATGAAACTTTAACCACTTACCGATGGTGGCCTATCCTATATCGTCGCCAGAAGCACAATCATGGCTAATTTTAACCTTAAATAAAATAAAAACTACTGAGGCTAGAGTGCTGCAATTTGGTATGTTTGATGATTTGAGGGTGGATGATCAATATACCAATTTGCAGTCCTCTAGCCTCAATAGTTCTTAAGATCTGGGGGCGGACAGAAAAAGAGAGGACAGAAAAAGTGCGGATAGAAAAAAGTGTGGACAGAATAAAGTGCGGACGGACAGACAAAGCCGGCACAATAGTTTTCTTTTACAGAAAACTAAAATTAATCTTTTATGGTATGCTTATATTAAATGAATGAAAATAATAATTGAACATAAAATAATTCACGATGAGCAGAGAAGGATAGACTTCCACAACATAATATGGACAGAAAATACTTTACAGATTTACATGTCCTTGGGAAATCATTGAAATGAAAAATAAGGTAAAAGAATATCTCTTTTTAAACACATTCGATGCAAACTTATTCCTTATAGATTTTCAAAGTCTTAAGCCAAAGAGATTTATTAATTCAAACTTATAATCACTAGAACCGAACAAAAATTCTATACAAAACCTAAAATTAATCCCCAAAAATCCTTGTACCATCGGGTCCTTTTTCAAGCTCAAGGACAAAGTTAGTCCGTTGTTTACATCCAACGTCGTTTACAAGTATACTTGCCCCAGGTGTAACCAGGGGACTTACGTTGGATGTACCAAAAGACTGCTGAGGGTACGCATAGACGCCCATAGAGGAGTTAGCTTCCGAACCGGGAGTAGATTGTCCAACCCAGAACAATCCAACATAAGGAATCATTCGAAATGATGCAAAACAATCATAGACAACAAAGACTTTCGAATTATAGGACAAACACAGAAAGACAGTGACTTAACAACCTTAGAATCTATAATGATAAAATTAACAGTTCCATCATTGAACACCCACACATCATCCACTCAGCTGTTTATTGCTTGATGGTCCTATTTGCCTTATTGTTACCTTGTTTTCTCCCTTTTATCTATTTGTGTTTTTATTTGTATTTTTCTCTCCTTCTCAATAGTCTTGTTTTAGCTCCCGTCTGGGTAGGTCCTCCTTTTAGTGTCATGGTGCCTCTGATATTTTTAAAAGAATTAGCATTTTAAATGAGACAATACTGTAGTGTTTTTAATCAGTTGTTGTAATAAATGTTTTTATGATTAATTATTGAGTCAGCTCGCTGTTTTTCAGCCTTGAAAATGCAACAATGTAGTTGTGAAACGTCGGCATTAGGAATAAACTATCAGCTGTATTGAGTGCCTTTCCTGGACGCCTACGAGTTTTATATATATATATATATATATATATATATATATATATATATATATATATATATATATATATATATTTTTTGTATATAATTTTTGGACAGAATAACTTTGGCTTGGCATTGCATCGTTAATTTTGACATTTCTGTAATTTGTTCTGATGAATAACAGGACTTATGCAATAATAATAATAATAATAATAATAATAATAATAATAATAATAATAATAATAATAATAATAATAATAATAATAATAATTTATTATTATTATTATTATTATTATTATTATTATTATTATTATTATTATTATTATTATTATTATTATTATTATTATTATTCAGAAGGTGAACCCTATCCATATGGAACAAGCCCACAAAAGGGGTCATTGACTTGAAATTCAAGCTTCCAAAGAATATATATGGTGTTCATTTGAGAGAAGTAACAGAAGCTAATGGAAAATACAGAAAGAAGAGATCAGTTATTGGAAAAAAAATAAATATCAGAAGATAACAGGAAATGCAGAAAGAAGAGATAGGTTCTTCGAAAAGAAAAAAATAAGTAATAGAATGTAATAGGAAATACTGAAAGAAGAGATCAGTTATTGGAAAAGAAAAAATAAATACCAGAAGATAATAGGAAACTCAGAGAGAAGAGATCAGTTTGTGGTAAAAGAAAACAATAAGTTAACAAATTAATAAATATAGACAAGTAAAAAAAGCGCCGAAGACAAGTTTCTTCGGCGCAATCGAGTTTTCTGTACATCGTATAATCAAGGCCACCGAAAACAGATTTAGCTTTCGGTGGTCTCGGTATAATGGTGTATGAGCCGTGGCCCATGAAAATTTAATCACGGCCCGGTGGTGGTCTGGCCTATATCGTTGCCAGAAGCACGATTACGGATGACTTTAACCTTAAATAAAAAAAAAAAAACTACTGAGGCTAGAGGGCTGCAATTTGATATGTTTGATGATTGGAGGGTGGATGACCAACATACCAATTTGCAGCCCTCTAGCCTCAGTAGTTTTTAAGATCTGAGGGCGGACAGAAAAAGTGCGGACGGACAGACTAAGCCGGCACAATAGTTTTCTTTTCAGAAAATTAACAATGTAAGTAAATTATCAAAGAATCAGATTTCTACAAAATAACATAAAAAATATGAAGTGTGAATCATAGTCGCCTGACACAGATTCGCTTTGAAACCCTACCTATTTCAACAGCCCTCTACAAAAGGATTTTCTGCTAACTAGGAATATTCCCATTCTTAAGAACACTTCGCTCAATGACGGTCGTTCTTATGGGATCTCTATCGCTCACTCGATCAGTCTCCATAGAAATTAAACCTTTTGTTTGTTAAATCGATTTCAATTCATTGTGACGTAGCTGACTTTAGAATAGGGAGGTTTTTATTAAGTGCAACTGTGTTTTATGGATGGCTTATTCAATGTGGTTTTAATCTGGTTTTACCCTCGGATGGTATATATATATATATATATATATATATATATATATATATATATATATATATATATATATATATATATATATATACTGTATATGTATAGATGTATACACATCCATATAAGTAATATATACATATATACATACATACATATATATATACACACACACAAACATGCACACACACACATATATATATGTGTGTGCATTATATCAGACTTTACCACATGGAAGTGAAAAACTGGGGGTAAATCCTAACCGGCTTCGTCTTTGTAACTAAGACATCTTTCGGTCCTGGTAAAGTGTGACACTAAAATCATACATCAGTGTGATTATGATCATATTTATATATATATATATATATATATATATATATATATATATATATATATATGATCATAATCACACTGAAATGTATGATTTTAGTGTGATTATGATCATATATATATATATATATATATATATATATATATATATATATATATATATATATATATATATATAAATATGATCATAATCACACTGATGTATGATTTTAGTGTCACACTTTACCAGGACCGAAAGATGTCTTAGTTACAAAGACGAAGCCGGTTAGGATTTACCCCCAGTTTTTCACTTCCATGTGGTAAAGTCTGATATAATGCACACACACAAATATATATATGTGTGTGTGTGCGCATGTTTGTGTGTGTGTGCATGTGTGTATATATATATGTATGTATGTATATGTGTATGTATTACTTATATGGATGTGTATATATCTATACATATACAGTATATATACATATATATACCATCCGAGGGAAAACCAGATTAAAACCACATTGAATAAGCCATCCATAAAACACAGTTGCACTTAATAAAAACCTCCCTATTCTAAAGTCAGCTACGTCACAATGAATTGAAATCGATTTAACAAACAAAAGGTTTAATTTCTATGGAGACTGATCGAGTGAACGATAGAGATCCCATAAGAACGACCGTCATTGAGCGAAGTGTTCTTAAGAATGGGAATATTCCTAGTTAAGCAGAAAATCCTTTTTGTAGAGGGCTGTTGAAATAGGCAGGGTTTCAAAGCGAATCTGTGTCAGGCGACTATGATTCACACTTCATATTTTTTTATGTTATTTTGTAGAAATCTGATTCTTTTGATAATTTACTTACATTGTTAATTTTCTGAAAAGAAAACTATTGTGCCGGCTTTGTCTGTCCGTCCGCACTTTTTCTGTCCGCCCTCAGATCTTAAAAACTACTGAGGCTAGAGGGCTGCAAATTGGTATGTTGATCATCCACCCACGTTTGTCGTCCAAAAAAAAAAACGATAAATGTTAGAGAAATCTGCTGCTTAATCATTTCTCACTTTCTCGTTCACTCTGAATTAGGCGAAACCTCAAAGAAAATAAAACAAAGAAAAAATGCGCCGAAGAAACAATCGAGTTTTCTGTACAGCTTATTATCAAGGCCACCGAAAATAGATCTATCTTTCGGTGGTCTCGGTATAATGCTGTATAAGCCGTGGCTCATGAAACTTTAACTACGGCCCGTTGGTGGCCTGCCCTATATCGTTGGCAAAAGCACGATTATGGCTAACTTTAACCTTAAATAAAATAAAAACTACTGAGGCTAGAGGGCTGCAATTTGGTATGTTTGATGACTGGAGGGTGGATGACCAACATAACAATTTGCAACCCTTTAGCCTCAGCAGTTTTTAAGATCTGAGGGCGTACAGAAAAAATGTGGACAGAAAAAGTGTGGACGGACAGACAAAGCCGGCACAATAGTTTTCTTTTACAGAAAACTAAAAAGAAAATGAAACATGTCGTTCACTGTATCTAGTCGTTTTACTGATTATTCACTGTGAACTTTAAAACAAAATCGGAGAATGAAAGTAATTTGAGCCATGTGTTTGTTAAGTATTAATGTCAGTTCGAAGAACTTACATAAGAGGACTAGAAAATAGTGCTATTACTGCTATTGGTGTCATTACAATCACTAATAAATGTGCCTCGCTGTCGAACTTTTCAGTTGCAGAGGTCCTTTATTCCCCACACCGTTGGACTGTGGAACAGTCTCTCAGAGGATGTTGTGCAGTTGGAACTTCAGAATTTCACGGAAAGATGCGATGCGTTACTATCCTAATGCAATTTTCCTTGTATTTTAATAATTTACTTACATTTTCATTTATTTAATTAATTTGTTAATTCATCTGTTTCTCTAATAACTGACCTCTACTTTCTGTATTTCCTAATACCTACTGTTACTACTTTCGAACAAACACCATAATATTCTTTGGAAGCCTGAATTTCAAGTCGATGGCCCCTGTGGTGGGCTTGTTCCATATGAATAGGGTTAATCTTATGAAAAATAATAATAATAATAATAATAATAATAATAATAATAATAATAATAATAATAATAATAATAATAATAAAGTTGCTGAGTCTGTTATTCTTTGTATTCAAATCCCCCAAGACTACAGTATACGATCCTCCGTTGAGTACTTTACATAGACTTATTTCCAAGTTTTGCCTTTTCTGAAGTGAGTTTTAGTTCCCTATAGTTTTAAGTAAATAATACTGCTATTACCTCTATCTAAATTACAAGGACTACTAAATATAAGAATTCTGATTATCCTTTCTATTCAAAGCTT
Organism: Macrobrachium rosenbergii; assembly: GCF_040412425.1. NCBI lineage: Eukaryota > Metazoa > Arthropoda > Malacostraca > Decapoda > Palaemonidae > Macrobrachium > Macrobrachium rosenbergii. The sequence continues at coordinate 35,471,145 of NC_089743.1, forward strand.
CAAAGATTATGAGAGCCTGCGTTGAATACTTTGAATACAGTTAATATTATCTTGTCTTTTCTTATTTGAGGTTCAATTTCACATAGATTTTAAATTAGTTCCTTTGCAGCTGTGACAAAATTTGTAACGTCCAGAAAAATTGAAGTTCAATCAAGGTCAAAGGGTTTGGTGGTAGCTCATGAGAGGCAGAGGCAAGGGACAGGTGTTGGGTCATGGGATACAAGCAGAATGTATCGGATACTGAACGATATATATATATATATATATATATATATATATATATATATATATATATATATATATATATTTATATATATATAATATAAATATATATATATATATATATATTAATACTAGACCACTGTAGCTGATTAACAGCACACACACACACACATATATATATATATATATATATATATACATATATATATATATATATATATATATATATATATATATATATATATATATATATATGCTGGCCCAGACCACTGAGCTGATTAGATTTATTTATTTTACGTGGTTAAGAACCAGTTGGTTACCTAGCAATGGGACCTACAGCTTATTGTGGGATCCGAACCACATTATAACAAGAAATGAATTTCTATCACCAGAAATAAATTCCTCTAATTCTTCATTGGCCGGGCGGAGAATCGAACGCGGGACCAGCAGAGTGCTATCTGAGAACGGTACCCACCCGTTCAATGAGGAACTTTACATAAATATGTATGTATGTATTCATACATATAGTGATTTTATATCACACTTTACTTAAACAGGCATGAAGAGTACAGTAACCAACTGAATTGAATTGAACTGCATATAAAATTTGGGCCAAAGGACAAGCACTGGGACCTATGAGGTCATTCAGCGCTGAAACGGAAATTGACAGTAGAAAGGTTTTGGAAGGTGTAACAGGAGAAAAACCTCGCAGTTGCACTATGCATCAATTGTTAGGAAAAGGTTGAGGAAAGTAAGATGGAAGAAAAAGAATATGGAAGGAGGTACAGGAAAAGGAACGAAAGGGGTAGCAGCTAGGGGTCTACAGTGCACCACAAAGGTGCACTGACGACACTACCACCCCCTACGGCGATAACTCGTTTGTACCTAGGATGGTGTGTACAGTCGAAGAGCACATTTAACGTTCTCTCAAAGGCTCCACAGAATACAAGATTGAGCTGGCAATTACGAGAAATGTCACGGAAATGTTAACCGATTTGGAAGACGCAGGCAGGATTGTTTCATTATTCAGGCGTCTTTAAGGTTTTTCATTTTGTTGAAGAGTTGTATTACGTTCGTTAATCATAAAGTGGAGGACAATAACAATGTGAAAGAAATATAAAGCTATAAAATGTATATAAATGTTTATTGAAAGGGTTCCGCGAAATAATAAATATACATATGTATATTATATACAGTAAATATATACATACATACATACATACACACACATATATATACAGACATATACATACATATATACATATATACTATATATAAATATATATGTATAAACTGCAATAATGTTCAAGAAATTTTGATTCAGTGAAATGGATAATGAGAAAGCTTTGCATATTTACCATTCTGCTTCTGTTCCGTATGTTGTCTTTTTTCTTTTTATTTATTAAGTTTTATTTCACCTCTAATTCGATTCAGAAAATGAGCCCTATTCATAATGAAACATTGACTAGAAATTCAAGCCTCCGAAGAATATGGCGTTCATTTGAAAGACGTAACAGAAGGTAACAGAAAATACTGAATGAGGAGATCAGTTATTAGAAAAACAGATAAATTAACAAATGAATAATTTAATAAATAAAAATTTAAGTAAATAATTAAAATGCAAGGAGAATTGCATCACGGTAGCAATGCATTGCATCTTCGCTTGAACTCCTGAAGTTCCAGCTGCACGACACCCTCTGAAGGGAGGCTGTTCCATAGTCCAACGGTGTGAGGGCTGCATAGTTATAACCCACCCCATTTATCTAAAAACATAACAGGCACCTAACACGTCTCGACTGTCGACCTAACCGCGCAACGTCCCCGCGCTGCTGGGAGAATGGGCGCTGGTGACTGGTACAATACACGTACATACGCTACCGGAGTCTAAGCGATGACAGGCAGGGTAGCCGATCGAGACTACAAAGTTTACCCCAAAGCCAAATCAAAGTCCTTCAAAAAGAAGGCATCGTGCTTACCCCATACAAATGGGAAAAAACACGTTAAAAGAAGAAGAAGAAGAAAATTGCCTGAAGAGACAACATTATCCTTTCCCACACACTATTCCAAATTATTCTTTTCCCAATATGCCCTATAGGCATTACTTCAGGTACTTTGCAGCGTCCCTTCGGCCCCTGGCTGAAACCCCATTCATTCCGGTTACTGTACTTCCGCTCGCATTCCCTTCTTCCATCTTACTTTCCTCAACTCCCTCCTGACAATTGTTTCATTGTGCAACTGCGTTGAGGTTTTCCTCCTGCTAAACCTTTAAGACCTTTTTACTCTCGATTCCCCTTTCAGCGCTGAATGACCTCGTCATAGGTCCCAGCGCTTGCCCCTTGGCCTTTGGCCTTAGTTTTTTATTCTATTCCATTCCCTTTATTCCTGATCTTAAACCCTTTTAGTTCTCTCTAGGAGAAAACTATTGTGCCGGCTTTGTCTGTCCATCCGCACTGTTTTCTGTCCGCCCTCAGATCTTAAAACCTACTGAGGCTAGAGGGCTGCAAATACACACACACACACACACACACACACACACACACACACATATATATATATATATATATATATATATATATATATATATATACCTGACTTACAATAAATTGTTCTCAACAACAACCGTATGATACATCGTGCATCTTTTCCTGCCCTACAATCCCCACCAGCATTCACACAATACCTTCATCCCAACAGAAGTCATAAGAACATATTTCCTTTTTTCATTCTTTTATCAAGAGACTAATCCCCGAGACGAAGACCAAACAAAACAGTAATCAGCTTCATTAATCCCTCTCTATCGTCCTCTTTTACTGTTCCTTTCTTCCGTCCCACGAGGAAATACTATATAAATTGGTCCAGTAAGGATGACACAATGGGAAGAACTTAAATGGCAAACGTCAGACATTTCCTCGCTGACGTTACTGAACGGGAGGCGAAGATATGGACCAGGACCTAGGAAAAGATGATAAAAAAAAAAACAAGTACAAAATGCGACGAAGTTTCTTCGAGTTTTCTGTACAGCCGCTACAGCGTATAATTAAGGCCACCGAAAATAGATCTATGTTAACGTGGTCTCGCATTTGCTGTATGAGCTGCGTCTCATGAAACTTTAACCACGGCCTGGTGGTGGCCTATCCTATATTGTTGCCAGAAGCACGATTATGGCTAACTTTAACTTCAAATAAAATAAAAACCACTGAGGCTAGAGGGCTGCAATTTGGTATGTTTGAAGACTGGAGAGTGGATGATCAACATAGCAATTTGCAGCCCTCTAGCCTCAGTAGTTTTTAAGATCTGAGGGCGGACAGAAAAAAGTGTGGACGGACAGATAAAGCCGGCACAATAGTTTTCTTTAATAGAAAACTGAAACTAGAGAAGCTTTATTACCTAAGCATTAAAGATTGGGCTTATTATGAACTCATGCTGACTCATGCAACTGTTATAAATAACAAGAAACTGATAGTGAATAAAATGCTGTAAAAATGTGAAGTTTTACATGCATTCATATTTAAACCGAATTTCCGAAGTTTGAATACGTCTCAAAGCTACATTCATTCATTTTTTTATAGATTCATTTATTGATTTATTTTTTCTTTTCCAATAACTGATCTCTTCTCTTTGCATTTCCTATTACCTTCTGTTCCTTTTTCAAATGAACACCATCTTCTTTGGAAGCTTTAATTTCAAGTTAATGGCACCAGTGAGCTTGGTCCATGTGATTAAGGTTCATCTGAATAATAATAATAATAATAATAATAATAATAATAATAATAATAATAATAATAATAATAATAATAATAATAATATTATTATTATTATTATTATTATTATTATTATTATTATTATTATTATTATTATTATTCTGTATTTCATATTACCTTCTGTTCCTTCTTTCAAATGAACACCATATCCTTTGGAAGCTTGAATTTCAAGTTAATGGTCCCTGTGAGCTTGGTCCATGTGATTAAGGTTCATCTGAATAATAATAATAATAATAATAATAATAATAATAATAATAATAATAATAATAATAATAATAATACCTGAATAGTAAAAGCTGACGTTACAAGTCTGCGATTCGATGGTCTTAATGTGATTTTGTTGAAAAATACTCAGTAGCAATGCTAAAACCACTCATTTGCCCAAAGTGTTTCTCTCATCATATAGTATAAAAGCTTCAAGCTATGACAAAAAATGTTAAGGACATTTTCTAAAGAAATTATTCGAATCTGAGGAATTTAACTTGAATTCAACTGACACCAATGATGAGAAAAAATATTCACAAGCAATGTTACAACCGAACAGTTTTCTAATGTGTTTTCCAAAATATATTGAATAAATGCTTCAAGACTTGACGAAAAATATTAAGGGAATATTCTGATAAAATGATTATTATTATTATTATTATTATTATTATTATTATTATTATTATTATTATTATTATTATTATTATTATTATTATAGTTATTATTATTATTTAGAAGATGAACCCTATTCAAATGGAAAATGCTCACCACATGGGCCAATGACCTGAAATTCAAGCTTCCAAAGAATATGGTGTTCATTTTAAAATAGCAACAGAGGTAATAGGAAAAATCTAAACCGATAAATAAATAGATAAATATGTTAGTAAATTGTGAATTTAGCTAACACTACTGATGTGAAAAAATATTGCAATGACTAGGTTGTATAAAAATGCGGTCTCTCAACATCTAGAATCAATATGAATGTTCTCTCAACTCGTACAATAAACACTTAAAAACAAATTCTGTGAAGTCAAGGCAATCAATCTAAAACTGATATCATTGAGACCATTGAGAATATTACTGTAAAGAGAATTCAAGGCAATCAATCTAAAACTGATATTACTGAGAACATTTAGAACGTGAATGTAAAGTGAATTCAAGGCAATCAACCTCAAACTGATATCACAGAGACCATTATGTAAATATAAATGTAACTGAATTCAAGGAAATCAACCTCAAACTGATATCACCAAGAACATGAATGTAAAGTGAATTCAAGGCAATCAACCTCAAACTGATATCAGTGAGATCATTAAAGTAAAGTGAATTCAAGGCAATTAACCTCAAACTGATATCAGTGAGAACATGAAAGTAAAGTGAATTCAAGGCAATCAACCTCAAACTGATATCAGTGAGAACATGAAAGTAAAGTGAATTCAAGGCAATCAACCTCAAACTGATATCACTGAGAACATTGAGAACAAGAATGTAAATTGAATTCAAGGCAATCAACCTCAAACTGACAAAACAGGAAACATTATTATACAGTGAATTTAAGGCAGTTAGCCACAAAAGGACATCACTGAGACCATTGAGAACATTAATGTAAAGTGAATTCAAAGCAATCAATCCTCAAACTGACATCACTGAGAACAATAATGTAGAGTGAATTCAAGGCAATCGATCTCAAGCTGACATCACAGGAAACATTAATGTGGCGTTAATTCAAAGCAATCAAACTCAAACTGACATCAATGAGAACAATAATGTGAACTGAATTCAAGGCAATCAACCTCAAACTGATATCACTGAGAACAAAAATATAAAGTGAATTCAAGGCAATCAACCTCAAACTGACATTACTAAGAACAATAATGTAGAGTGAATTCAAGGCAATCAACCTCAAACTGACATCACAGAGAACTATAATGTGAATTGAATTCAAGGCAATCAACCTCAAACTGACATCGTTGAGAACATTATTATAAACTGAATTCTAGGCAAACGACCTCAAACTGACATTATTGAGAACAATAATGTAGAGTGAATTCAAGGCAATCACCCTCAAATTGACATTACTAAGAACAATAATGTAGAGTGAATTCAAGGCAATCAACCTCAAACTAACATCACTGAGAACAATAATGTGAACTGAATTCAAGACAATCAACCTCAAACTGACATCGTTGAGAACATTAATGTAGAGTGAATTCAAGGCAATCAACTTCAAACTGACATCACTGAGAACAATAATGTAAACTGAATTCAAGGCAATCAACCTCAAACTGACATCACTGAGCCCATTGAGCACATTAATGTCAACACAAGATCGAGCTTTCCATCAACAGCAACGCAATACAGATTCTCCCACGAACAAAAGCCAGTCAGGCGCAGCCATTCTGAGGGACAAATTGAAACCATAACAAGAGATGAATCCACTTTCGTTTACCTTTTCCGAAAGACTTCAGGAAAGCTCAAACAAAAGCAGTGAATTAAGAGTCAAATTTCCGGACAGTGTCTAGAGAGAAAACATTCTCCTATTATCACAGCTCTCTCTCTCTCTCTCTCTCTCTCTCTCTCTCTCTCTCTCTCTCTCTCTCTCTCTCTGTAGGATTGATCATATAGTTCGTGCCGAGCTGGTTTTCTCTCTCTCTGAAATTCACTGACACACACCTCTCTCTCTCTCTCTCTGAAATCCGCTAATACATGTGTCTGTCTGTCTCTCTTTCCCATTCCTGCATATTTACTTTAATATGCTCTCTCTCTCTCTCTCTCTCTCTCTCTCTCACCCTCTCTCTCTCTCCCCCTCTTCACTCTAACATCTCTCTCTCTCTCTTCCCTTTCACCTCGTCTAGATTCTCCTCATCTTCTTCTTCTTCTTCTTCTTCTTCTTCTTTTCAGAAAGTCTACAACAAAAACAAGTGACTATTTGTTTCAACTTTGCAAATACAATTTTTATAATTCATTCAAGTTTCTCGGGAACAGAAGCTGAAAGATGTATTTGGCCTTTTCAAAAGTTTCTATTGACCTTATGCTAAAATATGATTTAATCTATTTTTTTTTGGGGGGGGGTAAAATGTTTGCAACATGAAGGGAATGTTACGCAACAGTAACGAGGTGATGGTGTTTTCATATTCCGCAACAGTAATGAGGTGATGGTGTTTTCATCAGTATACATCTAAATAGAGGGTAAACATTACGGGGTTTTCATATGTACATATATATATATATATATATATATATATATATATATATATATATATATATATATATATATATATATATATATAATATATATATATATATATATATATATATATATATATATATATATATATATATATATATATATATATATATATATAACGAAGAGCTTTGATCCATAATTATTCATTTTATATATACAGTTTTATATTTATGTATCGCACGTAAACTCCAATGATTTTATATTAATAAATACACACATACAACTGGATCCATAAAGGTTTTTTAAATACATTTCGTATTTATAAAGCACACTGTAGAATTCAGTGAATTTGTAACAAATGCTACACACACATGTATGCGCATAAATAAGTATCTACGTCAAAATCAACATAAAACATCAATTTAAAAGTCTTTATAAATTTGTTTTCCATGAAATTACGTTATTTTTGTATAGTTCATTTCAGCACCAGTTCCTCAGACAGCTAGATTCCTTAAGAATGTCTTCAAAACTTGGTAATAATTTTCAAGTTCAGAAAATTTTTGGCAACGTTTATCATAAAGATAAACCCTTTCACTGGATACTGAGGTTACGAATTAATTTGTTTTTGTTTTTCCATATATACTGAAAGTGGATACAAAACTCAGTTCTTTTAGAAGACTCAGATGACAGTACTGTCCTAGAATGGAAGACTGAAGTATCTGCAAAAATACAAAACTGAGAAAAATGGAAGACTTTCCTTTGCCTTAGTACTGATTCTGTAGATGCTGCAAATGGGACCCCCTAAATATTTCGTGGAAAGCATTGAAGAATCATTCTGAAACTTCAGTAACTTGTGTATTAGTGTTTCATGAGTCCAATAGGTGGTAAATGTCAATTTCGAAAATTTTGCAGACACTGCAGTTTTCCATTTTAGGGTAGAGTATTCTAATACGCAGTATGAATGTCTTGTCAAGAAAGATTCAAGTTTGAATATTCTACAAGAATTATAAAGCTAACATTTTCAGCAAAACTAAAATGTTATGCTATTTCAGTAACTTAAAATACCTGCATACCCTTATTTATACCCGTAGAGAATAAAACTGAATACAGATAAATTCAAACTATACAAAAATGATAATCAGTTTTTTCAGGAATAATTGAAAACTTCAAAACTTCAAGCGAAAATGCAATGCACTTTTACCCCTGACACAAATCACCTTGTATTTTAATTATTTACTTGCATTTTTATATATTTAGTACTTTCTTAATTTATTTTTTCTTTTTGTAATAAATGATCTATTCTTTCTGTTTTCCCATTGCCTTCTGTTGCTTCTTTCAAATGAACACCATAATATTCTTCGGAAGCCTGAATTTCAAGTCGGTGACCCCTGTGGTGGGCTTGTTCCATATGGATAGAGTTCATCTTCTGAATAATAATAATAATAATAATAATAATAATAATAATAATAATAATAATAATAATAATAATAATAATAATAATAATAATAATAATAATAATGTTAACGATGGAGAAACAAATCCATACTTATGCATATGTACATATATTTAAAGATAAAACTGTACAGTTTTACCTTTAAATATATGTACACATATACATAACTGTGGATTTATTTCTCCATTTTAAGACTCATGCTACTATGAGTATTTTCTAATAATAATAATAATAATAATAATAATAATAATAATAATAATAATAATAATAATAATAATAAGAACAAAAAAAAAATGAAATAACTGACAAAACCACTCTAGCAAGACTTGAAAATGACAGTAGAAAAGATGACTGCTCCCAATGAAACGATGGACTCTGCTCCAAGGCCCCGTATCCTGAGAGAATTTCCTGGAAAGAGACGAAGCATGGAGCGAGTATTCCAGCAACTCTCCGGAGGAATGTTTAAACTGGAGAGCTCTCTGAAGAGACCGAGGGGAGAAAACAATTCTACTGGACAGCTGGGAAGTCGAAGGTTCGTGTACGATTCGCATTGTTGAGACTAGATCTCTTATTTTTTCAGGATATTCGTAAGAAAGGTATTTTACTTGTCGGTTGGAAGATTAGCCATATGCTTCAGGCAAAATGAAAATGACAGTATAATGCAGACATACTCACAAACTTTTTTTTTCACTATAAATGAAAGTTGTCTAGCCCATTTCTCTATATGAAGGTTAATCATTAGTTTCAGTTCAAAGAGAAATGACAGTATAATGTAGACATTCCTTACGAGTTTTTTAAGGATAAACAAAGAATACCAGTTCATTTGACAGTAAGAAGATCAATCATATGCTTCAGTTCCAAGAAAAATGACAGATAATGTAGACATTACTTAGAAACTTTATTTTTAAATATAAACAACAGTAATCTAGTTAACTATCTATCTTAAGATTAATCATTGGCGCGTTCCAAGAAAAATGTTAATATAATGTAGACATTACTTAGAATTTTTTTCTTTTAGTATAAAAAAGTAACCCATTCTTCAGTTCAAAGAAAAATGGCAGTACAATGTAGACATTGCTTAGAACCTTATTTTTTTCAGTATAAGCAAACGTAACCTAGTTCATTTGTCTGTCATAAAATTACTTATATGTTACAGTTCAAAGAAATAAACTAAGTAATCCAGTTCATTTTTTAATAGAAATATTAATTATAAGTATCAGTTCAGAGAGAAATAACAATATAATTTAGTTATTACTTAGATCCTTCTTTCAGTATATAAAAAAATCTAGTTCGTTCGTCAGTAAGAAGATGCAATGTAAACATTACTGTCAACGTTAAGTAAAAGCGAATAGTGATCTTCAACAGTTCTGCTTATTAATCATATATATATATATATATATATATATATATATATATATATATATATATATATATATATATATATATATATATATATATATAATTATATATATATATATATATATATATATATATATATATATATATATATATATATATATAAAGTTTAGGTGCAGGTGGTTTTTATGTTGACGTTGGTATTTTCTGCGGTTGGATACAGCAGGTATCCGACGCAGTCATACCTTCCGGTCACGAGCAAGATGCATGGAGACAACGTGACAGATGAATGGAAGCTTTGTGATATCTGTGAGTTCAGAAGGCGGGATCCTTCGAATACTGAACTTGACAGTGACATCATGTTTCAAGGGAAGGGTTATTAAGTGAATGTGTGCATAAGTGCGCTCTCTAATGTGTATATTATAGAGGAACCATAGAATGGGTATTCGCTTCGATTTGATACTGGTTTGATCGCTCTTTTGAGCTGTGTTGTCAATAAGAACAGCCACTTGGAGGGGCAGCTTCCGAATGGGTCATAGAATGTGAGTAAGATAACTCATTAACACTTGTACCTTTTTCAGGCAATATGTAGAATACCCTTTTGACGTTGCAGTGAAGCCCCTCCGTTCTTTATTATGCATTTTTTCATTTTAAGTGTTTATTTCTTTATGCACTATTTCAGGTTTTAATATAAGCCATGTTTCTTTTAACAGGAATTCTGGTTGAGTCCTGTGAGGACGTATATATATTGGAAGGGTTGTTCTTTTTAACATACTATATGACATTTATTTTGGTCTAGAGTAATCATGACCTTTTTATTTTGTTTGGTGACCAGGGTGTTAGTCACTAGTATTGGTTGGTCTAGAATCATTAATTCGATTGATTGTGAGTCTGAGTTTCATCTAGTTGTGACTTCTATTTTTATGGAGTGTAAGAAACTATTTCATGACTGTAGCTTTTGCTGAAATGCTTTCTTTAATTTTACAAATAAAGTGTAGTTTTGTATCTCGTCGTTTTAATCCAGTAAGCCTTTGTTTGATAGATAGAGAGAGTGAGGAGTTGACGAGAGGAAGAATGTGCTGACCCAGTGCTGGCCATTGCTATAGGAGAATCTTAGAGACATAAGATAATATGACACTGTTCTTAAAACAGATGTAGAAAGGACCTTGTTTCTAGGGCATAATATATATACAGTATATATATATATACATATATATATATATATATATATATATATATATATATATATATATATATATATATATATATATATATATATATATATATATATATATATATATATATATATATATATATATATATATATATATATCTATGGTGAGGCTGTTCTTGTGCGTTTATAGGTGAACTAGCTGCTGAATAAAGTAGTAATATATATTACCTATAATTTCGACCAACGATCTCCAACATTCTGATTTCATAACATCTAAATAGCATCCAAAATTTTATATGAATATTGAGACTCATCTTACACTTCAGTTCACTAGATATGAGAAAAAAAACAAATAGACCTAAAAGTCTAAAACAAGACTGATATTTATGCATTCATGACTGAAATATCTAAAATCATAAGATCCAAACATTACGCAGACCCTACGAAGAGTCAATTTAAGAAAATCTGTATATTAACCTTACCATACAGTTCCCTGACCCATATTTATGCCCGGAATTCAGAGAGACTTAATGAACAAACCCTTGAGGAATATCAATATATCTGAGAGAGAACTTTTCCTAAGAAGTGCTACGTCAACATTCTCCCCCTCTGTTGTTACAGATTGTTAAAATCATTATCGAGAGAAGAAGGAAGATTCTCTTGTAGAATCATAACGAGAATCAGAAGGCTGAGCTGGAGAAAAAAATAAAAAAAATAATTAGGAGAGCTGAGTCATCGTCGCTAATTGAAGATATATAATGGTGTGTTCTAGAAAATCTAGACACCAAATATTCTTTTATTGGATAAAATAGGTGTAATCTATTTACTCTAGGAACTGTTTTCGGTCTGGGCGAGAACGTTGATGAACTAGAGAATGTGATTTCAATTTTATTATTATTATTATTATTATTATTATTATTATTATTATTATTATTGTTGTTGTTGTTGTTGTTGTCATTGTTGTTATAATAATAATAATAATAATAATAATAATAATAATAATAAAATAATAAAAATAATAATTCTTTTTTCTTCTTATTCTTATTATTATTATATTTATTATTATTATTCAAAAGACGAATCCCATTCATATGGAACAAGCCCACCACAGGGGTCACTGACTTGAAATTCGAGCTTCCAAAGAATATTAGGGTGTTCATTTGAAAGTATAAGAAAGGCTTAATCCATCTGCTGTACGAGATTCTTTTCGTTTTGGTAAAACGATGATATATTAGAAAATAAATAAAAGAAGGAAAATAAAATAGATAAATAAATAATATCTAAAGGGCAACAGAAACTGCGCATCAATTGTAAATTGTTTGGAAAACTGAGTAAAATCATATATGCATATCTTGACTTGTGCTCTAGATTTAATACAAGTGTGAACAAATATTTTTATATATGTATGTATATATGTGTGTATATATATATATATATATATATATATATATATATATATATGTATATATACATTATAAACATATAAACATAATTCATTATCTCTTGCTATGTTTGTGATATATATATATATATATATATATATATATATATATATATATATATATATATATATATATATATATATATAAATATATATAAATTATATATATAAATATATATGTAAATGTAAATATAAATATAAATATATATATATATATATATATATATATATATATATATATATATAATATAAA
>NC_089743.1:35491476-35506476 GCF_040412425.1 Macrobrachium rosenbergii
AGTAATTTACCTTATCTAATAATGATCGATACTCATTTCAATGTTTTGCTTTGATATCAATTTATGCTAGATATATGTTAAACTTTTGATGTCAACAAAAGGTGTCTCTACACTAGTAAAAGCAAGATATAACAAGTAAAAATGCGTCGAAGTTTTAACAAGTACAAATGCGTCGAAGTTTCTTCGGCGCAATTGAGTTTTCTGTACATCCGCTACAGCATATAACCAAGGCCACCGAAAACAGATCTATCTTTCGGTGGTCTCGGTATAATGCTGTATGAGCCGCGACCCATGAAACTTTAACCACGGCCCGGTGGTGGCCTACCCTATATCGCTGCCAGAAGCACGATTAAGGCTAACTTTAACCTTAAATAAAATACACTACTAAGGCTAGTGGGCTGCAATTTGGTATGTTTGATGATTGGAGGGTGGATGATCAACATACCAATTTGCAGCCTTCTAACCTCAGAAATTTTTAAGATCTGAGGGCAGACAGAAAAAGTGCGGTCGGACTGACAAAGGCAGCACAATAGTTTTCTTTTACAGAAAACTAAACATTTCGTTGGCTACTTATTGCACACATGTCACAAACAGGTTGAAAACAAGCCAGCTACTTATTGCACACAGGTCACAAATAGGTTGAAAACAAATCAGCTACTTAATGCACACATGTCACAAACATGTTGAAAACAAGTCAGCAACTTATAGCACACACGTTGAAAAAAAGTTAGCTACTTATTGCACACACCACAGAACATGTTGGATACAAGTCAACTACTTATAACACACACATCACATAACAGGTTAGATACAAATCAACTACTTATCTCACGCACATCTCAGAACAGGTTAGATACACGTTGACAGCTTATCCTACACACATCCCAAACAGGTTGGATACAGTTCAATTACTTATCACATAAACATCACAAACAAGTTTGATGCAAGTCAACTACTTATTCACACACATCGCAGGACAGGTTGAATACGAGTTGATTACTTATTGCACACAAATTTTAGAAAGGTTGCATACAAGTCGACTACTTATCCCTCACACCTAACAAAAAGGTTGGATAAAAGTCAAGCACTTATCCCATAAACATCACAAAGAGGTTGGATACAAGTCAGTGACCTACCTATAGTACTAACCAGTGCAATTTACGATTGTCCAGCATTTGCCAGAGGTTCCTTCCAAACTTACCGTTGTTCACTACATTTCAACCTGATATATATATATATATATATATATATATATATATATATATATATATATATATATATATATATATATATATATATATATATATATATATATATATATATATAAATGTCCTTTAATATCAATTCGCTCTATCTCGAAATAATATATTTTCATATATGTTATCGAAGGGGAATTTTTTTAGTTGATAATAAGTTCGTCGGCCGTGTGGTTAAAGGCGTCACTGTAGTCCTGAGTTCTTGTCTTCCGTGGTTCGAGCCCACGGGACGACGAACTTATTATCAACTAAAAATTCCCCTTCGGTAACATATATGAAAATATATTATTTCCGAGGTAGAGCGAATTGGATATTAAAGGACGTTTGTAGATTAATGCTTGCACTGAATCACGGTGATGTGATAAAAATTCATATATATATATATATGTGTGTGTGTGTGTGTGTGTGTATGTGTGTGTGTGTGTGTATACACTGTATGTGTATGACAGATAAGATATAACAATACAGCTACAGGGATTGCTTTGAATCAGGCGTCCGTTATAGAAGAGGGATGTTCATTACAGCCCATCATCAAACATACGAGAATATCACAAATTAACATAAAAAAAATTTTCCTCTTCTTTCATCTCGGCCAAAGACGGATAATCCAAATGTCTCGAGTCCAGAAGAATCGAGAGAAGAGAGAATGACATTCTCGGAATGTGCATTCGCTGTTCAAACAAGCCCTCTACACCAAAACGACGATATTTGAGGAATAAAAGAACAATACCTGAATAAAGAACAAAGGTATATATTGAAAATAGTCCTCTCTTTTCTTAGAACTCCGTCTTTCTTCAAAGGGTAGAGGATTATTCTCCATTAAACTAAACTAAAGACAATATGATCTACCCAATTCTTTGGACACAAGACTGGGCCAGTTGTCTAGGCAAATACTGTTTGATGTTTTGGGGGCATAAGACCAGTTTCACTGATACGTTTGTTGTTTATGATATATCACAAACCTCCCCACCGCCCCCCTAAATCGTCTTTCTAATTACGGGAGGTAGGTAGGTAGGGAGGTGGGAAGGGTGGGGTTGGGGGGGATTTCGATTTTATTCCCTTGTTTACCTGTGATAAATCTCGCGTTAATCCGCTTTTGTGGTTACGTAAATCCCCGATTTCTTTTATAAACGTCCATCTTGTGATTCAGTATTACACTGGTACGAGATGAAAGGGTTTTCTTATGGATGTTACGATTTTGAGAAGCAGTAAATGGTCAAATCGATATTTCATCTTTCCGTGTTCGTATTTAAATAAGGTAAATAGACTTTGGAAGGAATGAATAAATAAAGGAGTGTTCCCAATTATTTTTGTGTAAATAATTCCTATTCTCAGAAACATACAGAGACATATAAACACACACACAAACACACACACACAACAACATATATATATATATATATATATATATATATATAATATTTACATATAAAATATAATATATATATATATATATATATATATATATATATATATATATATATATATATATATATATATATATATATATATATATATATATATATATATATATATATATATATATATATATATATATATATATATATATATATATATATATATATATATATATATATATATATATTAGTCTAAAGAGTAATTCTTACAAAACCTTTGTCAGAACTTTCATGGATATGTTAAAACGCCATCCAATAACCTCATGTGATGCTTCTTATTATTTTCCAAAAAGCTTAATCAAATAAAGGGGAAATGAATCTATTTCACATAAAACTTATAATTGAATCCCATGGAAAGTCATTCATTTTTTTCGTGTGAACGTCCGGAGAATTTCCCTTAATTATTTCCTTCTCTTGGACGTCAGTTTAAATCGTACTCTTTGTACTGTGTCGATTCAGGGTTAATTGAAAGTGTTAATTAGGTTTTTCCATTTTATTTTACTCTTTCATTAAATTATTATTGTTATTATTATTATTATTATTATTATTATTATTATTATTATTATTATTATTATTATTATTCGGAAGATAAAACCCTATTCATATGGAACAAGCCCACTACGAGGGCCAACGATTTGAATATCAAGCTTCCAAAGAATAAGATATTATTATTATTATTATTATTATTATTATTATTATTATTATTATTATAATAACGATTTTAATTATTATTATTATTATTATTATTATTATTATTCGGAAGATAAAACCCTATTCATATGGAACAAGCCCACCACGAGGGCCAACGATTTGAATTTCAAGCTTACAAAGAATAAATTGTTCATTTTATTATTATTATTATTATTATTATTATTATTATTATTATTATTATTATTATTACTTCCAAAACAAAAATATAAGTTTTTCTCAATAACTACATAATAATCCACCTTAAATGAGAAACTAGTTAACAAACCACATCACGCTATCATCCAAATTTCACGAACCAACATTAATTTCATCCGCAATATCGAACTGGCCCAGGATTCCCGAATTCCCAAATTCCAATAACAGAACTTTCAGGTAGAGGAAGTTAGCTTTTAACCAGTGATCCTATTATTATTATTATTATTATTATTATTATTATTATTATTATTATTATTATTATTATGAGAAATAAGAACAGGATATTCTTGACCACAAATACTGCTGTTATTATTATTATTATTATTATTATTATTATTATTATTATTATTATTATTATTATTATTATTTCAAAGAGCAATAAGAACAGGACATTCTTGACCACAAATACTACTATTGTCATACTACTACTACTACTACTACTACTACTACTACTACTACTACTACTACTACTATTATTATTATTATTATTATTATTATTATTATTATTATTATTATTATTATTATTATTATTAAAAGAGCAATAAGAACAGAATATTCTTGACCACAAATACTACTATTGTCATACTGGTATACTGCTACTATTATTACTACTACTACTGCTCCTATTATTATTATTATTATTATTATTATTATTATTATTATTATTATTAAAATAACCTTCTAATTAATAAAAAAAAAAATACGCTTTTCTTAATAACTAAATAATTTCCTTTCAATAAGAATCTTGCCAACGGAAAAACATCACGACCAATATTAATTTCACCCGCAATATCGAACTGGCCCAGGATTCCCGAATTCCCGAATTCCAATAACGGGACATTCAGGAGAAGGCTAAAGGAAATTGGACAGAGAGCGGAGTGGGGGGGATGGTGGGGAGGGGGGGATATGAAATGGCAGGTGAGGATAATTATGCTTCCTAACTGGATTACTACAGCAATACGGACCCTGGTTTCAGGTAATGCAGTTGAGGTCGAGCATATCATGACTGGGATTATTATTATTATTATTATTATTATTACTTTTGTATTCTTTTGTATTCGTTTACTTCAACTGAGTGTTTAGATATGGGTACCAAAGCGAGAGAGAGAGAGAGAGAGAGAGAGAGAGAGAGAGAGAGAGAGAGAGAGAGAGAGAGAGAGAGAGAGAGAGAGAGAGAGAGGATTAAAAACATAAGTTAGAGATCGACCAACGGATATTGTACATACATACATACATACATATATATATATATATATATATATATATATATATATATATATATATATATATATATAGAGAGAGAGAGAGAGAGAGAGAGAGAGAGAGAGAGAGAGAGAGAGAGAGAGAGAGAAATGATTTCACCCGCATCCCCAAAAATATTTACTAGGACAGTTTAGATTAAAAGGTAAAATCAGTCGAAAACACCAGAAAGTTTGCACTCTGTTGGTGATTGAGTCCGGCAGAGTTTGAGGGATCTGACGCATTCTGTTTATGAATGAGATTGTTTCGGGCGAGAAAGTTGAATGAAATGCGGAAATAAACTATCAGGATTTTTGATTGCCTTTGTAAAACTGAAATGAATGATTTTGGGGTGGATATTAATAATGACAGTTTTTCGTTGGGCGTATATCTATCTATATATATATATATATATATATATATATATATATATATATATATATATATATATATATATATATATATATATATATATCTATAAATTTATATATATATATATATATATATATATATATATATATATATATATATATACATACATACATACAAACACATACATATGCATGCATGCACGTGTGTTGTGTAGATGCTGAAATACCAGTGCATAGTAAAATATTATGTCTTTATGGTAACAAAGTACCACTCATATCAAATGATTTTCTAACAAATCAGAATAATCTTTTCCCTAATACAACCTTCTGCTTTACCTCCATCCCCTCTTCCTGTCTTCAACCTTGCTGTCCAACCTCTCTGACAATTAATAATAATAATAATAATAATAATAATAATAATAATAATAATAATAATAATAATAATAATACCCTTCATTTCAGCTCAGGGCCATATACATGAATTATACAAACAAACTACAAACAATCTAAATACTTAACATGATAAGAACGATAATAAGCAATACCCACACAGTTGCTAAAGAAGTAGAAAAAATAGTATTCATAGTAATGGTTATGACAGCACTAATATTGAGAATGATAGTAAAAGAAATATTAAAAATGGTAATTAAAAAAACAGATTGCATAAAACTGATTTCCAGCCAGGGACCTTAGGTGGTTACAGATGTGAGGTCCAGAAGGCTGAGTACGAAAACTGATAAAAGCAAGACTCAATAATAATAATAATCACAGTAACAATAAAGATATTAATAATAATAAACGTAGAAATAATAATAATAATAATAATAATAATAATAATAATAATAATATTAGTTTCATCTATAGATCCTTGTACTTCATCTTCTTTATTTATGCGTGTTTGAACTTCTATTATCTTCCTGTTTTATCAGAGGTCTCTTTCAGAAGTGTTCTAGTTTTAAAAAATAAAATATGAAGATTTAGACGAGACAAGGCGACGCAATTTCCATCAAAGATTCCTAAGTTCATGACGAGGAGCACAAAGAGAGAGAGAGAGAGAGAGAGAGAGAGAGAGAGAGAGAGAGAGAGAGAGAGAGAGAGAGAGAGAGAGAGAAGCTTTAGTGAACTATAGAGGGAGAGAGAGAAACAGACGCATTAGCGAATATCTGAGAGAGAGAGAGAGAGAGAGAGAGAGAGAGAGAGAGAGAGAGAGAGAGAGAGAGAGAGAGAGAGAAGCTTTAGTAAATTATAGAGGGAGAGAGAGAAACAGAATTAGGAATTTCAGAGAGAGAGAGAGAGAGAGAGAGAGAGAGAGAGAGAGAGAGAGAGAGAGAGAGAGAGAGAGGCTTTAGTGAACTATAGAGGGAGAGAGAAACAGACGCATTAGCGAATATCAGAGAGAGAGAGAGAGAGAGAGAGAGAGAGAGAGAGAGAGAGAGGTTTTAGTAAATTATAGAGGGAGAGAGAAACAGACGCATTAGCGAATATCTGAGATAGAGAGAGAGAGAGAGAGAGAGAGAGAGAGAGAGAGAGAGAGAGAGAGAGAGAGAGAGAGAGAGAGTTTTAGTAAATTATAGAGGGAGAAAGAGAAACAGACGCATTAGCGAATTTCAGAGAGAGAGAGAGAGAGAGAGAGAGAGAGAGAGAGAGAGAGAGAGAGAGAGAGAGAGAGAGAGAGAGTGGAAACGTAATGAAAACGCATCACTTCATTCGTGGGGGTGGGAAAAACGCCGAGTTAACGCAAATGACTTAATCAGAACTTTCCTCCCGGCCGTTGATTTACAGCTCTGTCCTGCCCTGGATCGCTTTGTGTTGCTCTTCTCATTTTGCTCGTATTTCGCGCGTCGCTGTCGACAACTTTTGATTAGGGTGTTCGGGTTGTTAAACACACACACGCACACACACACATACACACACTTAAACCCACACAGACGCAAACAAATATTTCGAGATGGGAAAGGGTGACGCGCCTCGTGTGATTTGAGTAGACTCGTGATGCTTCTTCTTCTTCAATGTAAAATGCATCTTCTGGTTTCACTAGTCCAATCTGTTCTTCGAGAAAAACACTTGCTCTTATTAGTTTTCTGTAAAAGAAAACTATTATTCCGGCTTTGTCTGTCCGTCCGAACTTTTTTCGGTCCTACACTTTTTTCTGTCCGCCCTTAGATCTTAAAAACTACTAAGGCTAGAGTGCTGCAAATCATCAAAAATAACAAATTGCAGCCCTCCAGCCTCCTCAGCAGTTTTTATTTTATTTAAGGTTAAAGCTAGCCATAATCGTGCTTCTGGCAACGATACAGGATAGACCACCACCGAACGGGGATGGTGGTTGAAGTTTCATGGGCCGCAGCTCATACAGCATTATACCCAGACCACCGAAAGATAGATTTATTTTCTGTGGCATTGATTATACGCTGTAACGGCTGTGCAGAAACTCGATTGCGGCGAAGAAACTTCGGCTCATTTCTTAATTGTTGTTTTGAAGAAATGACGGTTTTCGTCACGAGTAGTTTTTGTATTTGGAAATAAATGGTTACCAGATAATTTAACTATTACTTCTTAGTGCAACTGTGGGGTTTTCTCCCAGTTCCACCTTGAAATCCTTGGATTTCATCGCCTTTATTTTCTGGTTCTCTTTATCTTGCTGTCCAACCACTCCAACTCCAACTTTTCAGCGTAAACGCTGAAGGGTCGAGAGTTCCCGGTGCTTGGCTCGACAGCCCAAATTTCGTAAAACGAAAAGATCTTTTCTGACTTGTAAAAGAGTTTTGCAGTTCAAACCACTCGTTTATTTTCAGAAATTTAGACAGTTTTCCATAATTAAATTTCACGGTATTATCGTTTGTATATTCTCAGTTTTCAAACCTGCCATTTGCAGTCGTGAATAATTTTAAGTTTAGATAAAAATAAGCATTTAAGCGTCACAAGCCAAACAAATGATTTATGTTTAAGCCACAGCAGCGAATCAAGATTTTTTTGAGGTTATGTTGAAAGTCTGTAAATGTGAGACTTATCTATAACTTTTATTTTCTATTTATAAAGGTTAAATTCTTTTCTGAATGTTTACTTTGTCATTCCCGACAATATTCACGAAATGTTGAAATGTTCCCTGATTTTGATTCTAATTTTCTACTTGTTTGTTGCTGTTTGATTGTGGCTTCATTGAATTCTTTTGTTTTTGTCGTGCATTTGTGATTATATTAACAAACGTAACAGCAACAGTCATGAAATTAATGATATATTTTTTTTCTATAAGCTACACGAGTAAAATGACCAGTAATGACAATAATAACAGTATTATGAAAATTCCAAATGTTTTAACAGGAGCCTTTATAATTTGTATTTCTTTCTTATTTTGCAAAACTTCTCGTTGGATTTATAAATAATCCGCAAAAGGCTAGAGAAAAAGAAGAAAGTCCTCTCTAAGATATTTTAAGGTACATAATTATTATTAATAATAATTATTAGAAGTTTTTATGAGCTTCAAAATAAGGAAAATAAATCAATGTGAAAATAATTATTAGTATTTGAAAGCGATGAAAAATAAATCATCTTAAAAATTAGTAAAGTTCTAAGTAACTAAATAACGACATATTAAATATCCATATGGATTTTTGATTTGCTATGTATTCAATCAAAAATACACTTAATATATAGGAAATTTACGATAATCCCTTACTTGAATAATCTGAAGAATTAAAATTTCAAAGTGTTGGAACTGTAAAATAAGTTTAGGCTAAGGGACAAGCGCTGGGACCCATAAGGTCACTCATCGCTGAAAAGAAAGTTGAAACAATTGTTAGGAGACGGTGGAAAGTAAGATGGAAAAAAGAGAATATGAACTGAGGTACAGTAAAAGGAATGAATTGAATTGAAGATAGAATTTAGGCCAAAGGCCAAGCACTGGGACCTATGAGGTCGTTCAGCGCTGAAACGGAAATTGACTGCAAAAGGTTTGAAAGGTGTAACAGGAGGAAGGCCTCGCAGTTGCACTATGAATTAATTGTTAGGAAAGCGTAGAAAGTAAGATCGAAGAAAGAGAATACGAAAGGAGGTACAGTAAAAGGAACGAAATGGTTGCAGCTGGGGGCCGAAGGCACGCTGCAAAGAACCTTAAGTAATGACTACAGTGCACCGCATGAGGTGCACTGCCGGCCCTAACCCCCTACGTGGAGTAAAAGGAATGGAAAGGGTTGCAGCTCAGGGGCCAACGGGACGCTGCAAAGGATCTTAAGTAATGCCTACAGTGTACAACGTGAGGTGCACTGATGGCACTACCCACCTAAGAGGTCCATTTTAAAATTGTTCGTGGTTTGTAACTTATGTTAAAAACAGGAATGCTACTTTTAAAATATTTTATGTCTTATACTGCATCTGCATATGTTGTAGGTACTGTGATTTCACTTTGTGGGTGTGTAGTGTCAACAGTGCACCTAACGCGGTGCACTGTAGGCATTACTTAGAGACTCTGCAGCGTCCCTTCGGCCCCTAGCTGCAACCCTTTCCATTCCTTTGACTGTACCTCCGTACATATTCTCTTCCTTCCATCTTACTTTCCTCAACCCTCTCCTAACAACTGTTTCCTAGTGAAACTGCTTTGAGGTTTTCCTCCTGTTACACCTCTCAAACCTTTTTACTCTGTTTCCCTTTCAGCACTGAATGACCTCATCATTGGTCTCAGCGCTTGACCTTTGGCCTAAATCTTATATTCCATCTCCATTCTAAGTGTAGTACAATACTGTGTATATTGACACAAAATAAGTTTTCATTTATCACAGTTCAACCCATATCATTAATATCCGAATATTAATAAACTAATACGGTTGAAATATAAAGTAACGGATATTATGCAACATTCAATTTCCTCCAGTGTCGTAGATTGTTGGATGTGGAATGCTTTTTATCATTCTCTCCAAGAGACGATTTAGACAAAGCATAAATGTACTTAGTTCTGTAAATAAAATAGTATTAATTTTATTTTTAAAATAATAATAATAATAATAATAATAATAATAATAATAATAATAATAATAATAATATTAATAATAATAATAATCATTAATAATAGAATTCTTTGGCCCAAACAACGATAACATATATATATTTATGTATATATATATATATATATATATATATATATATATATATATATATATATATATATATATATATATATTACTTAATATCGAGGGCTCTTTTATATTTTTCAAGGCATAATGATATTTTTAGTATTTTATAACTATTCTTGACCATTTCGTAAGTAACTGTAGGTGTGAATTGAAGTACAATTAAAGCCTATTAACCACTGCATACACATATAGACGGACGGTCATATACACCTATTATCCAATGGGTTATTTAAGATGTGAGGAAGTGTCCCAATTATTTGTGATCTCATTAAGAAATGTTTTTATTTTTCAGTAATATTTGCAATCCTTCTGTAAATATCCATAAGTAGCTATATCTACTTGTTTTGAGAGAGAGAGAGAGAGAGAGAGAGAGAGAGAGAGAGAGAGAGAGAGAGAGAGAGAGAGAGAGAGAGAGAGAGAGGCTTGCTCAATACTGATCTCGACTGTATTACTAAATAAAAGTGATTTTGGAACATCAAGAAACGTAATTTAAATTAACAATTTTTATTTGGTCTCTCGCGTGCTTATGTATGTATATATGTCTTGTGTGTGTTAGTGTGTTTGTATGAGAGAGAGAGAGAGAGAGAGAGAGAGAGAGAGAGAGAGAGAGAGAGAGAGAGAGAGAGAGAGAGAGAGGGCGAACACCATTACATAACGGTTCATTTTCTTTCCACTTAGACAGTTAAAACAATTACTATTGCAATTTTATCTCCCGAGATTGTCATATATCTGTTTATTACTACAAAATGAACATTTGCAATGTCTTGTGCAGCCTTTAGTTTTTCTAAACCCATCCATGCATTATTATTATTATTATTATTATTATTATTATTATTATTATTATTATTATTATTATTATATTATTATAACTAAGCAGGCATAAGTGATTAATTAACAGGCAAAGGAAGTACATTTATCCTCTGATTGGAAAATTATTATTCT
This sequence comes from Macrobrachium rosenbergii, assembly GCF_040412425.1. Taxonomy (NCBI): domain Eukaryota; kingdom Metazoa; phylum Arthropoda; class Malacostraca; order Decapoda; family Palaemonidae; genus Macrobrachium; species Macrobrachium rosenbergii. Next base: position 35,502,735 of record NC_089743.1, read on the forward strand.
GTTAAAGCAAGCATGAAAATATTTTTTTAATAAATCTCTTTTTTTTTTGTATTTCCTATGACCTTCTGTTACTTCTTTCAAATGTTACTTCTTACAAGGGATACTCAAATTTTAAGTCAATGGGCCCTGTGGACTTATTCCATATGAACAAGGCTAATCTTCTGTATAATAATAATAATAATAATAATAATAATAATAATAATAATAATAATAATAATAATAATAATAATTCTTTGGAAGCTTGAATTTCAAGTCAATGGCCCATGTGGTGGGCTTGTTCCACATGAATAGGGTTAGTCTTCTGAATAATAATAATAATAATAATAATAATAATAATAATAATAATAATAATAATAATAATAATGCAAAAGAGGTATATTCGTCCATCCCTTATTCTTCAGCTAACATAACTCGTAAATTAAAATAAGGTAATATCACTACATATTAGACAAAAGCAAATATTAATTTTCCTATACTCTGTTTTTTCTTTTCTCCAGTTCGAGAACCGTTCGTAAAAATCGCATTGTCATCCTCCTAAATAACCCAACACATCCTTTCCAAGAACTCTAGGGACTCTGGATGTCACCTGGAGGTCATCCTACACCCATCCTGGGATTCTGGATGTCACCTAGAGGTCATCCTACACTCATCCTGGAACTCGATGTCACCTGGAGGTAATCCTACGCTCATCCCACACTCATCCTCGGACTCTTTATGTCACCTAGAGGTCATCCTACACCCATCCTACGACTCTGGATGTCACCTGGAGGTCATCCTGCATTCATCCTCCACCCATCCTAGGACTCTGGATGTCAACTGGAGGTCATCCTACATCCATCCTAGGACTCTGGATGTCACCTGGAGGTCATCCTGCATTCATCCTCCACCCATCCTAGGACTCTGGATGTCACCTGGAGGTCATCCTACTCATCCTACATCCATCCTAGGACTCTGGATGTCACCTGGAGGTCATCCTTCATTCATCCTCCACCCATCCTAGGACTCTGGATGTCACCTGGAGGTCATCCTACATCCATCCGAAGACTAGATGTCACCTGGAGGTCATCCTGCATTCATCCTCCACCCATCCTAGGAATCTGGATGTCACCTGGAGGTCATCCTACTCATCCTACATCCATCCTAGGACTCTGGATGTCACATGGAGGTCATCCTTCATTCATCCTCCACCCATCCTAGGACTCTGGATGTCACCTGGAGGTCAACCTACATCCATCCTAAGACTAGATGTCACCTGGAGGTCATCCTGCATTCATCCTCCACCCATCCTAGGACTCTGGATGTCACCTGGAGGTCATCCTGCATTCATCCTCCACCCATCCTACACCCATTGGAGTCCGGGTTAGCTTTCGGCAGAGGGCCCATGTGGGCCATCCGCACAGGCCATTGACCCTCAGAATTTGGTATTATGGCTGTGATAATGGGAGAGAGGAGACTCTGTTCCAAATCTTTTTATAGTCTTACGGCACTTCCAGAAGTCAAGACGTGGCAGCAGTGGGACGGTAGCATCCTTAGCAGATGGAAGGAAAAGTATTTTTAAACTGCTGTTGATATTATTATTATTATTATTATTATTATTATTATTATTATTATTATTATTATTGAAGAAAAGTATCTTCAACTATTATTATTATTATTATTATTATTATTATTATAGAAGGAAAAGTATCTTAAACTGTTGTTGACATTATTATTATTATTATTATTATTATTATTATTATTATTATTATTATTATTATAGAAGGAAAAGTATCTTAAACTGTTGTTGATAAGTGGAAGAGAAAGTATTTTAAAGTGTTTTTGAAAGAAGGAAATTATTTTAAACTGTTGTTGATAGAAGGGAAATTATTTTAAACTGGTTTTGATAGAAGGAAAAGTAAACAAACTGTCACTGACAGAAGGCAAAGTAAGCTGTTGTTGATAGAAGGGAAAATAAACTATCGCTGATAGAAATAAAGTAAACTACCATTGATAGAAGGGAAAATAAGCTGTTTTTGACAGAAGGGAAAGTATCCTAACCCGTAACTGTTGTTGATAGAAGACAAAGTTAAGTATACCTTAGTTTAACCAGATCACTGAGCTGATTAACAGCTCTCCTAGAGAGGGCTGGCCAGAAGGATTAAATTTATTTTACGTGGCTAAGAACCAACTGGTTACATAGCAACGGGACCTACAGCTTATTGTGGAATCCGAACCACATCATAGCGAGAAATGAACTTCTATCACCAGAAATAGATTCCTCTTATTCTTCACTGTCCGGTCGGAGATTCGAACTCGCGGCCAGCAGAGTGCTAGCTGAGAACGGAACCCACTCGCCCACCGAAGAAATAGAAGACAAAGTATTTATGTGTTGTTGATAGAAGGGAAATTATTTTAATCTGTTGCTGATAGAAGGGAAATTATTTTAAACTATTAGTGACAGAAAGTGAAGCGTTTATCAAATTTAAGTCAAAGACCGAGCACTGGGACCTATGATGATGCATTCAGCGCTGAAAGGGAAACTGAGAGTAAAGGTTTTCAAGGTGTAACAGGAGGAAGACCTCGCATTTACAATAATGGACAAGTGTTAGGAGAGGGTTGAGGAAAGTAAGATGGAAGAAAAGAAGATGAGAGGAGGTACAGTAAAAGAGATGAAAGGGGTTGCAACAAGGGACCGAAGGAACGCTTCAAAGAACCTTAAGAAATGCTTATATACAGTGCACCGCGTAAGGTCCACTGATGACACTGCTTTTCTAAGTGATAATTATATATATATATATATATATATATATATATATATATATATATATATATATATATATATATATATATATATATATATATATATATATATATGTGTATATATGTGTGTGTATATATGTATATGTGTATTTATATAAACAGGTAGAAAATTTATATATATATTTATATAAACAGGTAGAAAATTTATATATATATATATATATATATATATATATATATATATATATATATATATATACATACATAATCTCATCCAGACGTTCGTACATTTATCAACAAATTACTAACAGATAATTCACATGCAGTAAAAAAAAAAAAACTCCATCTTACTATATAATGAAAGTCCAAATTCCCTGAAAGCACAAGAAATATGCAAGGAACTTTGGACAGAGGCCATTGCATGTTTACTTCTTAAACACAGGATCTTTGCGACCAAATATCTTAAAAGGGGGCGTTAGAATATCTACACATGGGGACATGTCACGCAAGGAGGTGAGAAATTATTCCTCCATTCTCTCTCTCTCCCTCTCTCTTTCTCTCTCTCTCGCGCGCGCCCCCTTTTTCCCATTCGCATTTAACCATTCGAACGTTAAATTTATTTCCTCCTTAATATCTCTTTCTCTCTCTCTCTCTCTCTGTAGCCTTTTAACTCATTCTCATTTAACCATTCGAATGTTCAACTTACACCTAACCCTGCACTGAGATATTTCCTTCTCAAAATATCATTCACTCTCCCTCTCTCTCTCTCTCTCTCTCTCTCTCTCTCTCTCTCTCTCTCTCTCTCTCTCTCTCTCTCCCCTCTCTCATTCTCATTTAGCTATTCGAAAGTTCAACTTACACTTAACTATCCTTAATTTAATTCCTCCTCAAAATATCATTCTCTCTCTCTCTCTCTCTCTCTCTCTCTCTCTCTCTCTCTCTCACACACACACACACACACACACACACAACAAATAAACACACGCACACAAGCACGAGATAC
>NC_089743.1:35511476-35513976 GCF_040412425.1 Macrobrachium rosenbergii
ATGCACAATACTGGCTGACAGCTGAACGTGCTTTATTCACGTTTAATAAGATGCTGGAAATCTCGTATCTGGTGGTATTCCATTCAGCTCGTGCTATTCACACTTGCACGAGCGAGTCTACCATACACGTGTAATAAGACTTCAAAAGGCCCTTCTCCTCTTCATTATTCATTTAAGAAATTAAAATGAATAATATTGAGATGTATAATTTTCATGTTTGTGTATTATTATCATTATTCAGAGCATGAACTCCATTCATACGGAACAAGTCCACCACAGGGGCCATTGATTTGAAATTCACGCTTCCAACGAATATGCTGATCTTTTGAAAGAAGGAGCAGGAGGTAATAGGGAATACAGAATTTATTATTATTATTATTATTATTATTATTATTATTATTATTATTATTATTATTATTATTATTATTCAGAGCATGAACCCCATTCATACGGAACAATCCCTCCACAGGGGCCATTGGCGTGATTCAAGCTTCCAAAGAATATGCTGATCTTTTGAAAGAAGGAGCAGGAGGTAATAGGACATACAAAACCATTATTATTATTATTATTATTATTATTATTATTATTATTATTATTACTCAGAGCATGAAGCCTATTCAGACGAAACAAGCCCACCCAACACAGAGGCCACTTCCTTGGAATTCAAGCTTCCAACGATTATGCTGATCACTTGAAAGGAGGAGGAGGTGGTAATAGGAAATACAAAATTATGATTATTAATATTAGTATTATTATTCAGAAGCTGAACCCTCTTCATAAGGAAGAATGACCACCACACAGGGGCTACAGACTTAAAATTCAAGCTTCCAAAAATTATGGTGTTCATTTGAAATAAGGAACAGAAGGTAAAAAGAAATACAGAAGAGATCAATTATTAGAAAAGGAAAAAAATAAATGAACAAATTAATAAATAAATGGATAAAAATTTAAGTACATTATAAAATACAAGGAGCAGTAAGGAAGGTCTTAGTTTCATAGCTCCTGTACAAATGTCAACATCCAGTCCCCCTGGCTAGATGTGGTTTCTGCTTTCTTTTGCATTGTGTGTGTGTGTGTGTGTGTGTGTGTGTGTGTGTCGTGTGTGTGTGTTGGATTCCCACATTGGGGGTTAGGGGTTATTTATTTGGGGAATAGGGGGAGGGGGGTTCTCAAAGTGAAGTACGCTGTCTTGTTACATTTTAAGTTTTACATGAAATGGTTGGAACTGTTGAACTGTAATTTGGTCAAGTTATACAGCTCTGTCTCCTCATCTTTTATTCAAATTAAGACGCACACACAAACACACCCATTTTACACAACCACACACACAATATTATATATATATATATATATATATATATATATATATATATATATATATATATATATATATATATATATATATATATATATATATATATATATATATATATATATATATATATATATATATATATATATATATATATATATATATATATATATATATATATATATATATATATATATATATATATGTATATAATTCTTCAGTTTACTAAGTAGAGGACGACAATCGAGGGGCCTCGCAGCACTCCATTGTTTCTCTTTCCTTTGTGGATTTTGTCTTTATTTATATACAGGGTGTTTCGAAATTAGAGCCCCACCTCCACAGAACAAAAGGAAAATTATGAAGTTTTCTGCTATAGCCTGTCTTCAAGAACATTATTTTAAGTTTCTATTAAGCTATTTTTTATTCTACATTTCTTGTATTTTCAGACTGAGTGACGGAGTTAGATACAGCCATGGCTAACGACTCGGAGTAAATCAGATGGACTGACCAAATCCGGGCTATAACCTTCAGAGAGGCCAGGGATGCTGGCGCATCCTTCATTTCACGTTCCTGGATAGCTAAATACATTAAAAGAGATGAATCCTTTGTTAAAGGGAACTGGAACAAAAATCTATATGACTGTTATTGCAAAAAGAGTGAGAATCTTGGAAGGCCTGAAGTCCTTTCTCAGGAGTCAAAAGACATCATAGCTGAGGCAGTGGGTAGACCAAGAAAGTCTTTGCGTAAATTGGCGCTTGAACTAGAAACAAAAAGGGGAAAGAAGAGAAGTTATGGTGCTGTATATTGTGAGTTGAAAAAATCTAGTATCAAGCCATTTCATGTTATCAGCAAGCCCAACATCAATCAGCAACAGAGAGAAGACCGTGCGTGGTTTTGTGGTTCATTTCTTAAAGATTGGGATGAAGCCGACTTTCCTCATGTTGCCGCATCAGATGAATTCTTCATTTACACAGTCAGGAAGCCAAATCATAAAAATGACATCATTTGGGCTGCAAAGTTGGACGATATCAGCAATGAAGTGCGCTATCGCCAAGTTGTGAAATTTCCTGAATGTCTGGGAATTTTTCTCTGTTTCACAGCCAAACGGTTAATGTGGATCATCAAAGAAAAAGGACAGTCACGGAATGGCGAATACTTCAGAGAAACTGTGCTTACTGGTGGAGTATT
>NC_089743.1:35518976-35526476 GCF_040412425.1 Macrobrachium rosenbergii
TTGTTCTGATTAAATTCATTACCAAAATACCATCTGTATTACAATAACAGAGTGATTTTTAATCATTTTAGTCTGATTACTTCCGTAAACATAAGTCATGATTTCTCGCAAGACGAATGACCTGGGGTCATTCCCCTGCGATAATAAATTATGAAATGGGAAACTAGAGAATAATATGACGTCTTTTTTTGGTCAGTTCTTTGTCAATGATGGGAAATTACTTACGATTTGATTAAGATTTTTTTTATTGATGACTGGAGTAAATGATTGATGTCTTATGAAAATTACATTTTTATAGGATTAAAATATTACAAAAAGTTAATTTTTTTCTCAAGTTCCGTAATTGTACTGCTAATAATCTTGATTGGTTTTCGATCCTCATTTCATCTAAGCAGTTCTGACCTGAATACACGACACGGGTCATATCTAATGACGTAAACACTAATTAATAAATGACCTTACTCTAATTTTTGGACTAATAATTGAGATATATCTTTGTGAGGTGTCTCATTGCCAGATGGACTGATCTCCGTAACTTGATGTGTAAGCAGCAAGCAAAAGTGGCCCCCTGGCTCCAAATAGCAGGAGAGTCAAGTAAGAAGAAGAAGAAGAAGAAGAAGAAGAAGAAGAAGAAGAAGAAGAAGAAGAAGAAGAAGAAGAAGAAGAAGAAGAATAATAAAAAAAAGCTCTATATGGATTGGCATTCCATATTGAAAAAGTTACAGAACTTACAATATTTTAACAATTGTTTGTGCCTTTGTTTTTTTTTTATAGATCCGTTAATGGTAAAATTATCCTGTGTGTTGAGAGAGAGAGAGAGAGAGAGAGAGAGAGAGAGAGAGAGAGAGAGAGAGAGAGAGAGAGAGAGAGAGAAGAGATGTACAGTTTTGACAGAAGACAGGAGTGTCCGAGAAGACAGAGACTGGAGGAGAGAGAGAGAGAGAGAGAGAGACATCGACATATAACTTTGTCCGAGAGAGAGAGAGAGAGAGAGAGAGAGAGAGAGAGAGAGAGGGAGGCACCTGACATTAGGACACCCGATATATAACTTTGACCAAAATGACAGGAAGATAAATTTTATATTTAGAGAGACTAAGTTTGTGCTTCTGTATCTGTAAATAAAACAAACCTTGACGTTTGAGCTAATGTATTCTTAAGTTATAACTATGACTGAAGGACATTTGAGATTACTTCTAGAATAAAGTAGAGGCTTTAAAAGTAAAGTAAAGACAAGTAAAGTAAAGCAAAATCCGATTAAAGAGAAGAAACGCCACGGAGTGGGCGAGGGAGGGGAGAAAGACTCAGTTCAAATGAAAACCTTGTTGTCATCGACAATACACTTAAGGGGAAAAGCCATTACAGGTGTTAAAGAAAGTCTTCACACTTACTTTCTTTATTTACTCACATTTCTTTAGCTTTTTGTTGCTCTCTCTTTATTTTCTCTATCTCTCCTTTCCTTTCAGTTGGTAACAAATGTGTGAACACTTACCCTAAAGATGTAACTACAACTCCCAGTTGGGTATAATGGCCCATTCCCCAAAGTTTATTTGTATTTTCTTTCCATGACAAAAAGAAAAAAACTTTTATTTGCTGTTTTTTCAGAAAAAAACTTTGGTTTCCCTCGGCGACCAGAAAGTTTTACTCCGGAACTTCTTTTTTTAGGGATACTTGAAAGCGGAAAAGGAACAGGAACATTTGAGAATGGAACATGTTCCTGTGTTTATGTTTTGGAAAGTCCTTCGAGTGTTCCAAGAGAAATAGACCATAACAGACACAGAGTTTCTTTCCCATCTGAAAATTATTATTATTATTATTATTATTATTATTATTATTATTATTATTATTATTATTGGTATTTTTATTATTATTATTATTTCCCAACAGAAAATTGATACTTTTATTATTATTATTATTAATAGTAATAATAATAATAACAATAGCAATGGAATGTAATAGAACATGAAATTTAGGCACAAAGTCAGGCACTGGAAATATAATAATAATAATAATAATAATAATAATAATAATAATAATAATAATAATAATAATAATACCCCTTTTCCTTTGGTGCAAATCCTAGTGTATTGTTTAAAATACCCTTCATAATAATATTAATATTATCTATTATTATTATTATTATCGTTATTATTATTTTCCTCCTTTATCTATCTATTTATGCATCTCTCTCTCTCTCTCTCTCTCTCTCTCTCTCTCTCTCTCTCTCTCTCTCATTCAGATTTTGTCAACATTCCCAATCGTTTTCAAATTACCCTTTTATCCAGTCAAAAACTGTTCTATTATTCTAAGACACCAAACAATATAGGACAATCCATTCATTTTTATTTATTTATCTATCTATTTATTCATTTATTCATTAACTATCTCTTTATTTAGTAATGAAAAATATGATAAAGCAACTCGCATCACCAAAGAGAGACGAAGTCACTCCAAATGGAATTGAATGGAGTACAGAACTAAGGCTAAAGGCCAAGTGCTGGGACCTATGAGGTCATTCATCGCTGAAAGGAAAATTGAGAATAGGTAGCTTTGTAAAGGTGTAACAGGAGGCAAACCTCGCATTTGCACCAAAAAATAATTGTTAGGAGAGGGTGGATAGCAAGATGGAAGAAAGGGGTTGCAGCTAGAAGCCGAAGGGACGCTGTAAAGAACCTTTAGTAATGCCTACAGTGCACCCCGCGAGGTGCACTGACGGCACTAATCCCCTACGGGGAAAGTCACTCTGAATCCATTTGCAAATAGCAATCCTTTTATATTTTTCTCTCATCCAGGAAACCATTGTTACAGCAGACCCGAGAATTCTTTAATACCATTAGAGAACCTATTGTCTCCAGTAGGTTTCCCTCACCTCGACTGGTTCCTCCTCCAAAGCCTTGAGGTTCCGAGCTCCAGTCTTTGGATTCCCTGAGGCCTGACGCCTATATTCTTCCCATGAGTCTAGCCTCCACCGCGTGAATATTTTTTTTTTAAATGATTAAAATGGGCTTTTAAAAAGTGGGAGTTTTTTTTTTTTATAAATAATCTATATTCTTTCTGAAGGAATGTTCTCTTGGAGAAAATTGGCTAATTATAACGAGAGAGATTATTCTTAAAACAATTAAAATGGGTTTTAAAAAGTTGTAGATTATGTATAAAGCGGGTTTTCAATTCTTTCTGAAGAACTGTTCACTTAGGAAAACAAATAAAAAATGCGCCCAAGTTTCCTAGGCGCAATCAAGTTTTCTGTGCATCGCATAATCAAGGCCACCAAAAAACAGATCTATCTTTTGGTATAAGGCTGTATGAACCGCGGCCCACGAAACCTTTAACTACGGCCAGGCGGTGGCCTATCCTATATCGTTGCCAGAAGCACGATGGCTGATTTTAACCTTAAATAAAATGAAAACTACTGAGGCTAGAGGCCTGCAATTTGGTATGTTTGATGATTGGAGGTTGGATGATCAGCATACCAATTTTGCAGCCCTCTAGCCTCAGTAGTTTTTAAGATCTGAGGGCGGACAGAAAAAGTGCGGACCGAAAAAAATGAGGACGGACAGACAAAGCCGGCACAAAAGTTTTCTTTTACAGACAACTAAAATAAAGTACTTATGAAAAGATACCTCCTCTCCTGTGGCAACTCTTGAAAATGATCCAGATGAATATTGTTTTCTTCAGCGAGGTCTCTTGTTATAATTAGAGATACTTAAAAAAATACAATATTGGTTTTAATAGTTTTCAAGAACTGGCCAGGAGAGGTATCAGTATTTATTTATCTGTCTATCTATCTATCTATCTATCTATCTATCTATCTATCTCTCTCTCTCTCTTTTCTATCTTTCTATCTGTCTATCTATCTACAAAAAAATGATTCTCTAATTTTTCTTTAACTGGTTAAATAACAATGTTCTTAGTCTCTTATCTTTGTATTCATCACACTGAAATAGTAATGAAAGGAAAGAAATGTTTTAAAATAAAGAGAGAGAGAGAGAGAGAGAGAGAGAGAGAGAGAGAGAGAGAGAGAGAGAGAGAGAGAGGCACAAGTATTCTCTCTCTCTCCAATGTTAAAAATCTAGCAATTCTCGAATTCACAGAAATAAAATCTGCTATGTAGACTGAGAGAGAGAGAGAGAGAGAGAGAGAGAGAGAGAGAGAGAGAGAGAGAGAGAGAGAGAGAGAGAGAGAGAGAGCGGTATATATTCTCTCAAATGTTAAAAATCTAGCAATTCTCGAATTCATGAAAATAAAATTTGCTATGCAGACTATGAAAAGGATTATTTTTAAATCTCTCAAGCTTTTAATTGCCTTTTCCCTTGACATTTTTTTTTGTGAAATATAATTTGTCATAATAAAAGACCGACCATCATTAGGTACACGTTCACCAGAAAGCTACACATGAAGATTTCAGCGATTCTCATGTCGTTTACTTTTTAGTTTTCTTTAAAAGGAAACTACTGTGCCGGCTTTGTCTGTCCGTCCAGGCTTTATTCTGTCCGCACTTTTTTCTGTCCGCACTTTATTCTGTCCGCACTTTTTTCTGTCCGCACTTTATTCTGTCCGCACTTTTTTCTGTCCTCACTTTTTCTATCCGCCCTCAGATCTTAAAAAATATTTAGGCTGGAGGCCTGCAAATCGTTATGTTGATCATCCACCCTCCAATCATCAAACATACCAAATTGCAGCCCCCTAGCCTCAGTAGTTTTTATTTTATTTAAGGTCAAAGATAGCCATAACAGTGCTTTTGGCAACGATATATTCCAGGCCACCACCGGGCCATGGTTAAAGTTTCATGGGCCAGGGCTCATACAGTATTATACCGAGACCACCGAAAGATAGATCTACAGTATTTTCGGTGGCCTTGATTATAAGCTGCGCAGAAGAAACTTCGGCGCATTTTTTTTACTTTTTTGTAACTCTAATTTAAACCATAACTTCAAGGTTAGAAGAAGCACGCGCCAACTGAAATGTGTAACCTTTGAAAAAACCTTGATCTCAAGAATATGTTCGGGCATGCAAATTGAAATTTGAATAAATAAGAAAAAGAAATTGAACTGGATGATAATTCCGTTCCAACTTTGAGGTACCACAGAGACAAATGAGTTCATAAATTAATGAATTATTCATGTGAATTTTAGAGGAATAGGTTTTTGGGTACACAAGGTTCTTTTTGTCACTTTAAGTAAACGTTCTTGATTGACAGCAGCCTTGAATACCATAAACTACAAGAGAAATATCCGATAACATCAGAACTCGTACACCAAAAGAGAGAAAAAAAAAAATTCTTTCTCTGCATATCATACTGACCGGTTTTGGCTTTCTCATGAATGTTTTCCTTCTCATTCGTAGTTACAATACTGTGGCATCATGATTATTACTGCTGTCCTTCGCATAAAAGTGCTGTTATATAATAAATTCACTGTTGAATATATGTTATATATATATATATATATATATATATATATATATATATATATATATATATATATATATATATATATTTAGAATCTACTGGTCACTTTTACCAGACACATATGTAAATGTAGTAGCCACAACGCCCTCTTAACTTCTCGAATTCTTCGCGCTTTTTTTGATACGCTTGTCACTACAAAGCCTTAAGATCCAAGTGCAAGAAATCTGAAGAAATTCTAATGTGTGGTAGCGGAAAACGAATCCAAGTCCACTAATCAGAACGAGGTACCATTGTCGACCTGACCACGAGAAGGAGAAAAGTCTATTTCCTCTCATACATACATATACCTGTCCTTTACGGATATATATATTACAGATGGAATAGATCCATCCTCACCATCGTAGCCAAGTGGACAATCGTTTTTATTGCTTTTTAGGCTGAAATATACTTGTAGAATCCACTGGTCACTTTTTACCAAATATATATGTAATTGTGATAGCCACAATCCCCTCTTAACTTTCTCGACAATCGTACGTCGTTCTGATTAGCGGACCCTGGTTGGTTTCCCGCTACCGGACATCAGAATTTCTTCATATTTCTTGCACTTGGATCTTATGGCTTTGTATAAATATATGTGCAAACTTGTAACTACGAAGCCAAAATATCCAAAAAGAAGAGCCTGAAGAATATATAAATATATATATACATATATATATATTTATTAGAGCTGGAATATATATATATATATAATATTTTATTGCTTTTGGGCTAAAATATATATATATATATATAATATATATATATATATATGTATACATATATATATATATATATATATATATATATATATATATATATATATATATATATATGTATGTATGTATGTATGTATGTATGTATGTATGTATAACTGAATCACGAAAATATGTCTTTATTTTATATATATAAATATATAAAGATATATATATATATATATATATATATATATATATATATATATATATATATATATATACATATATATATACATATATATGTGTGTATATGTACATATATATATGTGTGTGTGTGTGTGTGTACACACACACACACAAATCTAGAACGAACTGAAATACCAGTAAATAATAGAAACGCCAGTAAAAATGACAATAGAAAAAAGGTTAAGTTTGTTTTGTTCAAAGCTTCATAGCAGCTGTAAACACCACCTTTCGCTCGCTAACCCCACGAGATCACCATTCGCCGTCGAAAGCCTAAAAAAGACTTGTTTGCCCCAAGAAAACTCTAAGCCTCTTCATTTACTGTCTTAATGAGGTCCTTGGTGACTTGGATGCTCTCTCTCTCTCTCTCTCTCTCTCTCTCTCTCTCTCTCTCTCTCTTTCAATATTTGTGTGTCCTGAGACAACACGAAAGTGCTTTTCAATGCGATCTCTCGGGAGCTGGTCGCACAAAAGCGGAGCGGGATGCTCCTAATTATGGAGCAAAATTGGTACTTGGTGCTTAAGGATTCGTCGTCCCTGGGCCGTTAGGCCTAGTGGACAGACTCCTGGGATGGTTTGAGGCTTTTCCTTGCTTTATTTAGGCCTGTGAAGCAGCATTTTTATTATGATTCTTCCGTCAAATGTTTAATCACGCAGCAGGAACAAAGGATCTTTTATCATCTCAGAGATTCTTCAGACACTATATTCTTCACCAGCAATCTTCTACTTCTTCTTCTTGTCATTCTGTAAACTTAACCCAACCAGTAGTCAAACCACATTATATCAGACAAACTTTCGGTCATTTTGATTCAGAAATCTACCGCCAAAACCTTTGGAAGTCAGTGATTTTACTGTTAATTCTTTACCCAGAATGTAATCACCAAGCCGGAAAGAAATCTTTCTATCATCTGAGATATTCTTCAAACACGTATTCTCCAGTAACTATATATATATATATATATATATATATATATATATATATATATATATATATATATATATATATATATATATATATATATATATATGTATATATATATATATAATATATATTTATATAAATATATATATATATATATATATATATATATATATATGTATATAATATTTACATAAATA
>NC_089743.1:35528976-35558976 GCF_040412425.1 Macrobrachium rosenbergii
TATCAGGCACAGATGACCTCATTAATACAGCCCTCTCTCTCTCTCTCTCTCTCTCTCTCTCTCTCTCTCTCTCTCTCTCTCTCTCTCTCTCTCTCTCTCTCTCTCTCTCTCTCTTCTTCGTGCATAAATGGGAGAGATGCAATGGACTGTTCGATATTTGCATGAATGATGGAGTACCTTGTTTGATCATACACACACACACACACACATAAATATATACTGTATATATATATTAGAAATAATCAACACGCAATCACGTGTAGAACAGAAATAAATTTCTGACTCACATCAGAATCGAACCGAGGTCTTTCAATTGAAAGGCAAGGGCGCTGCCCACTAGGCCATACAAGTCATAAAAGAAGTTGGAACCTGGGTGCCATTGAACACAAGGATTACCTGGGCAAGCTAACTGCCTGAATACAAGCGTGTTTTCCCCAGCTTCCCGACTCAGCAATGACCCAATTGACAGCATTTCTTTCGAATTATCCCTTCTGAGTGAATATGAGAGAAATAATCAACACACAATCACGTGTGGAACAGAAATAAATTTCTGACTCACATCAGGATCGAACCCAGTTAGCTTGCTTGTAATTCCCTGTGTTCAGTGGCACTCAGGTTCCAACTTATTTTTTGACTTGTATGGCCTAATGGGCAGCGCCCTTGCTTTTCAATTGAAAGACCTGGGTTCGATCCTGATGTGAGTCAGAAATAAATATAAATATATATATATATATATATATATATATATATATATATATATATATATATATATATATATATATATGTATATATATATTTAAAGGACACATATATGCATTTCATAGCTTCAATGCTTTAAGATGTTATCGTGGAAGATTTGGAGTGAGAGCGAACTAGGTCGAGAGATTATTCGATGTGAGATTGCTGAAACAGTGCATAGTTTGATTCTTCAGCTCTTTGCGCGAGAAGCTCAGCAATATTGGAGATAGGTGATCTCCGAAGCGCTATGTATATTCGTGAGTACGTGCGTTACTTTGATCTAGATTATGCAAAATCTGCCCTAAAAGTGAGTTTGATCATTCATTAACGTGATAGAACTACAGTTGTCCAGTCATAACTTTGAAGTGGTTCCAGGCTTTGAAAATCGGCAGATAAGGTAGAGTCTCAAATCTCTGTTTTTATGGGAGAAAATTGAACTTGTGATTTTTACCATGACTTTCTAATCATTATGAACTTATGAACTGGTGTGGGAAATTTAATATGAATATTCATACCTCTTTTATATTATTATTTTTGTTATGTTACGTTTGCCATATCTTGGCTATGCATTTTACACTTTCCATTATTGTGTTTTGTATTTCATATATTTTTGGGAGTTTTCTATCATATTTAATTCTTTCGACAGATGTCTGTGGACTTGTGGGAATAACATGTGGACTTGTGGAAATAGCTGGGTGGTTTGATAAAGAGGACATATGCAAGTCATTGCAATGTCAGTCTTTTATGTGGTAGACTTTTTGACATGACGTTTAGTTGTTGAAATGGGAATATGTGAGATTTTGTGTATTTCCAGGCTATTAGCCATAATGAGACTTCTTTAGTCAGAAGTGCTTCGTAATTTAGAGTTTAGTTATCTGACTCGATAATTCATTTATTATGCATTTTAATCTTTGCTTTGTTTTATTCATTTCTTGTTGGGTTATTTGAATAATAAACCTATTTTTGTAGGAAAGATTGTGTTTCTTTAAATAGTCCATTTAATTGCTTGGTGAGAATGAGAGAGAGAGAGAGAGAGAGAGAGAGAGAGAGAGAGAGAGAGAGAGAGAGAGAGAGAGAGAGAATATGATAGGAATGTCTTCACCCCTCTGCGGTGAGGATTACCTCGTCGAGGCCCCTCACTTTTAAAATCAATGAACCCCCCCTCTCTCTCTCTCTCAGCCTTTCTTACCCACATCAGTTGACTAACAACTAGGTACGTAATTCACTACACAGCACAACAGAGGCACAGAGGAAATTAGGCCATCCACTTGTAAATGACAGAGAGAGATGACATTCAATAAAACCTGACATTCAACAGCAGGCAGCGTCTTTCTCAGACTGCGTGCGTCACAATCCATGAGCCATTCCAGTTCATTATCAAATATAGCATACATGAGGAAAGTGATAAATAAATGTTTTGTTCGTTGAATATAGAAATTTCGCTAAAATTAAAGCAAAACGGTCCATTCTCTATAACTAAAAATCGATCATTTCTATGCTAATACTACTGGAATTTCTATGTATGACCAGAAAAATTAGGCTACCAAGGCTTTTTTTTTTATATTAAATTTTTTTAGACATTTTGTATATTTTATATATATTCCTAAAACTTCCGTATTTTTATACATAAACTTATCATGTGTTCACAATAAATTAATATGTATTGGAATCTCTCTAAATGTCACGAGAGAAAAAGAATTCAGCTATCAAGGCTGTTTTTATCTAATTTACTAAACATTTTGTATAAGACATGTTTCCAAGTTTTTCATACTTTTATATATAAACCTGTTAGATTTTCATCAAAAAAGTGATTCTAAATACATTATCCGATGAACATAATATATTATTACTTAAGAGGACTTGATCTGACAAGATGAAATGGTATATACGAGTATATCACGAATTATTATTATTTTTTTTTTTTCTAACACAGTCATCCTTTCCGACTGGGTGGTTATTATAGTGTGGGGTTCCGGGTTGCATATTTCCCCAAGTCTGGAAGAGCATAAGGATAGGGGAAAATTAGGACCAATCAAAGCGAGCGGAGCTGATCCATGACGTCACAAGCCACGCCCTTTAGCTCCTTGGTCCCATATTCATTACTGCCAGTCACGATGCCTAAGAAAAACTTCCCAGTTTCACAGCTTATGTCTTGTATGACTTATACGTTTTAGTCAGATACATCTAAACATGATGCAACACTAATTTAACAACATAATATTCTTCAAATGAGATACACCGTGAAATATATTATGCATTATTGGCTTCTCCTCTTGGCAATAGTGGTCAGTGCCTGTTAATTCCTGCTCGCAAAGTCGATATTTACTGCGTAAGTAATATTTTCATTGCGAGTTTCTAAATTATATACTTGAAAATGTATGTTTAATGCCATTTATAAAGAGTTGCGATCACTAATGAATCAAACAATACAAAAGATGGTAAAAATGATGGTATCTGACCTGTTTGTAGGGGAAAATAGAGAGAGAGGTAGTAGGCTTACACTACGGCTTTCTTTGGACATATGCTATTTCAGCAATGCACATTACTGTGCATTGTATAAAAAACAATATACTGGTCATTACTAGGTCATGAACAGGAATCAGACTGATATAGTCCCTACTATTTACAGGGACACAGTATCAGCTTCATTCATTAAATTACTTCAAGAGCTAATGTGCCCTTAATTAAGGAAACCTATGGCATTGTTGCTCTTGGCGATCTAAGTTAGCCTACTGTAACCAAATATAATTACTTGACAAACTCATCCTGTCAGTAGCTAATCTGAAAAAGGTTGTTTTTCAAGGTGTACTTGATAGGCTGTTGTAAAAAATGCCTTTTTGAGGTGGATTCCTTTTGATAACCTTCCAAAAGAAAATGACGCTTAAGACTACATAAGTGTTGTGTGGTGCCCAACGCTTGTCACTTTGCCATTTCCAGTATTGTGTTTAAGAATGTGTGTGTGTTCGTAATTACGTGTCCTGTTTAGGCAATGACATCATCTAAAATTGTGTTGTCACACGCCACCATTTGATTCACTAACAGATATGTAGAGGTTCCAGAATATTGTGCTTTTAGTTTATTTTTGATAACGAACTTAAGAATTAGCTTGAAGTTTTTTATGTTGATTTGAAATTTGTAAGTCAGGTCTGTGCTTTTAGTTTATTTTTGATAACGAACTTCAGAATTAGCTTCAAGTTTTTTATGTTGATTTGAAGTTTGTTAAGTCAGGTCTGTGTTAACTCGTCTCGTTTCCACAATAAAACTCGAATGCAGAAGGGAAGGAGCAGCTTTTGGCCTATTTTTTGTGCAGTTGGTCAGTTATTTGGTGTCCTGTTGTGTGTGTGTGTGTGTGTGTGTGTGTGTGTGTGTGTGTGTGTGTGTGTGTGTGTGTGTGTGTGTGCTTTAGAAAGGGCTATTACTCTTATTCTTTGAACTTTGTAATTTTGGTTAGTTTGAGTGCCTTTCAGTTGTAACCCCGTTTCATTTATTTCTTATATATTTGCCTGTTTGATATGTTTAACCTTTACCTATTAAATTAATTTTAAGGTTAAATTCAGCACGTGTTTTTCAATGTCCTTCCATCTTATTTCATTTTCCCGTGATCATAATTTAGCGAATGGTGAATATAATTTGATCAGGTAAACTTGAGTATTGAGTCCTCTAAGGTCTGAAAATCAACCCATGATTACTACTGTAGTAAGATGTATATACACAGTATATATATATATATATATATATATATATATATATATATATATATATATATATATATATATATATATATATATATATATATATATATATATATGAGAGAGAGAGAGAGAGAGAGAGAGAGAGAGAGAGAGAGAGAGAGAGAGAGAGAGAGAGAGGCGCGTTCCTCTCGTCGTATCTCACAGACTTACGATCTGAGCCCATGTCTATAGGGACTGTTCAGTAAGTGGAAGTACTTTATTGTGGTACTATTCATTAATAAAATTAATGTGTTATTCTTGTTAGTACTGAATTCGGTTGAGATAGATCTCCCTGTAATTTAGAAACCGCAAAGGGCGCGTGGTGTTGTTACATAAGGACTTTGGCGGTTTTGACATACATACATACGTACACATATATCTATCTATCTATCTATCTATCTATCTATCTATCTATCTATCTATCTCAAGGCTTCCCCGAGTGCAAGGTTGCTTTCCCCTGCGTCTGAACTAAAATTACCTTTATTCCATGTTTTTTGCCTTCGACTTTCTAAAGAAACACCAAGCGTATATATATAATGTATGTACACACACACACACACACACACACACCCTCTGGTGATCCGATGACGGGAAACCGCGTCTATAAATTTTTCGCCGTAAGTGCTCCGATGACGCGAATTCCGCGCCATTCGTAAGTTATTTTCGGGGGAAATTCACCAAAAAAACGAGTCATCCGAAGAAGACGAGGACTGCGCCATTGCGCGGGCAGATCTTGTACATACAAGAAAACGTAAACAGGAAACCGGCATTTTCACATGTTAAACCTCTGAATGTAAAAATAGCAACGTTTCTTTTTCGTAAGAATTTACTTTTTTTTTTTTTTACTCGTACATATATTTCTGTCTTTCAACAACATTTCCGTCTTTCAGCTTCAATTGCTCAATTTTTTCTGGGAACACATATTGCTTTTACGTGAGCTATTTATAGCAAATTTATTCAGCTTTCCATTGCAATTTTCAATATTTTCTTTGCGTTATGCATTACCGAGTAATTACGAAAAATGTAAGCGTAAATATGACCACTTGAGAACCCAGTCGAGCCGCGTAGTTCCGCCTAGGGGTTTAAGAGTGCGTGAATAATTTTTGTACGCCTGTTTGTGTATCTGTAAATAACTTCAGTGTGCATGTATTATATATCATTCGAACGGCCATTCTTTGTACTTTATCGAGCTGAACGCTGAACGGCAAAATGTAAAAATATCAACGTTTCTATATAAAAATCTTTAGCGAACAATTGACTGTACGTGAAACAAAACTTATCTTTGAGCTTCAATTGCTCAACTATTTACGGGCAACACATTAATTTTAGGTATTATATAATGTAGGAAATTTATTCAGCTTTCCATCGCAGTTTTCACTTTTTTTCTAGCATTATTTATTACCGAGAAATTACGAAAAATGTCAGCGTTGAACGCGTTGAACGCGTTGAACGCCGTAGTTCGGCCGGATTTTATGCATGCGTAGATAATTTTTTGTGCGCTTGTAAATAACTTCAATGTGCATGTATTATATATCATCCGAACGGCCATTCTTTGCACTTTATCGTGCTGAACAGCAAAATGTAAAATATCAACGTTTCTATATAATAGTTGCCGCATATTTTCGTAGAAAGAGAGAGAAAAGATTGTCCGTAATCTAACGACAATTGTTCAGTTTTATTCCAACAATACATATATCTTTATTTTGTGCGTTTTATAGAAATTTATTCAGTTTTCTAATGACACCTTTATTTTTTTTCTATCGTTATTCCTTACTTAGGTACGATACGAAACGTCAACATAAGTAGGTTGGAAAATCTGAAAATTACACTCCGTAAAAAAATAGCATTTTTTAATCGGTAACAGCTAATTAGCAAACACATTTATAGCAAAACGATTCATTCCATGTGAAAGTTCAAACATTCCCACACAATTTACGTGTCAAATAGACTCCACAAACCTAATTATTATATTTTTAGTGATTATTTAAAAAAAAAAAGTCTACGATTTTCCTTAAAAATTTCACGTTCGTCACTTTTTTTCTATTATTTCTAAGCCTTGCAAAGATTTCCTGATTGCTTTAGGAAAAAATTCAATAATTTGCCGACATCATAAAACAAACCAGAAGCGTATATCGGTTATAGCTTGGACGTATCGATTTTGACAAAGAAACTTTTCCGCGCGAACCCAACTTTTCCCTCCACGGCATACAGTAAGTCGCGTACGGGGTAGCTCTACAGGAACCCCCATAAGCACAACAGGCCTAATAAGTCATGTTAAGATGGTGAACAAAGTACTTAATAAACCATCTTTTGTAATAATGTGAAAACCCACGTATCAAAGACGCTCTTAATTTCGCTGTCCTGCCCAGCAAATGTGAACAAAGATTAAGAAAAGATAGAAAATCTGTTGACGATTCCCATTAAAAGAAATAAATCGCTATCATAAATTTATACTTCCAGATGACCACTTTTAGACAACTCTACGAGAAAATTAACTTAGCAAACTGAAAAAAAGACATAGACATACAGCCAAGCTGCCACTCTCATCCTAATGTCTAGGTAGACACATATGTTTTGCGATCAGCAAAGTTAAGCTGCTTTGGGTGTGGTCAGTAACTGGATGGGTGACCGTCACCGAAGCTTGTTTTATGCTCTCGTATGAAAATTGTTGCTTAGTTTCATTATGAGAATGTGTTATGTATGTAAATATACACGTAAATAATTAGTAAAATGAGAGGAACTGAATTCTGTGGTGGACTGGAATCCTGCACATCAACAAGAACTCGCCTTTACCACTTGCTTATAATACGAGAACAGGGAAAGGGTTCGACGTCACCACCGACGTCAATTTTTTTTTTTTTGTAATTCTTCGTTTTATGAATTTTGAGTGTAGATTTACATCCATATATACAATATAGTCTCATAATGAAAGAAAAGAAGCCTTTTAAAAGCCGAGAGAGAGCATACAAGAGGGATTGAGTGGCGGTCACCTTTCCAGAGTACTGACCACACCCAAACCTGCTTAACTTCGCTGATCTCAAAACGGCCGTTCCCTGTTCTTAAAACGCCGTTAGCGACGCAAAATGAAGGTTATTATATCAAATAATATATTTATATCATGGAACTTTCGTGTGCGGCTGCAAAGAAATTCCGATCGTATAGGGAAGGCCTTATACGATCAGTATTTCATTGGTTTTTAGTGTTGAGGGTAGAGAGATATGACCACTCGGTTATGCCGCTCTACGAAGGAATATGTCTTGGAACTCCTACAGTATCTAGAGGTTGACGCACCAACGCCAAATCAAATCGCCTTAAATTACAATTATATTACATCCTGCCAACATTTACTGTTCCCAAAACACTTCTGCCACCAACACATCTCTTCTCTTTATAAAATCACACATGAAATCCACCTTGAATTATATTAATTGCATAGAAAACATTTCAACAACAAGCGCTATCTCGAGCACCTTGCCATCGTCTTGGCGATGCGATTTTGTTTTTCTTCTCTTCGTCTTTAATGACGACGTCCAATGGAAACAAAGATGGCAGCTTGCGATCGCTTCTGCAAGTCCTTCTTGCTTTTCATTTTGGTCAATTTGGACAACATGCTATATTATTTCCAATTTCAGTCTCACAGTGACCTCAATAAAAATAGCACGATTTATTTAGTCTCATAAAAATGTCCCTTTAGGTGCCGTAGATTTCTAAATTAGGAGAGTGAAGAGGCAGTCTGGTAGTCACCCACAATATGATATTACACCAAAATGTCGAAACAAAACGAAGACTGTTCTCAGTATATAGCCCTTTTTCTACTTTAATCACGTATATCTGAATACCTCTAAACTGTACCATTTCTAGAATGACAGTTCATCTCCTAAATTCTAGAATATTATGGCCTAGACATGCAAGGCTCTAGAGAAGTTGAGACTCGCTCCTAGTGTGGGCTCGATGAACAGTTATGCAAAAACTTAGTTTGTAGGACTATTTGCTTTAATATATTTTTGTTAGGTTTGTTTTTGTTTTATTGAATAGATGATGACACCAGATTCCTTTGTACTACAATAATCTTTCGGCAGTTACATAAAATCTTGCGCGTTAATAAGATTTGATTTCTTATCTCTTGTTTCCTTGCATGCAAATGACAGTAACTTTATGTAAGTAAACAGAAGTAAGGGGCTTTAAAATGGTGAACTCTTGTCGGAAACAAAAGGGCGACATTTAGTACAACATGGTAATTTCTGATCTTGCAGAAAACATTCATTCATTTTCGTAGTCACAAAGAAACAATCTTACTTTGTACAAGTACTGCTGGCAATAGACCTGTCTCTGCAAACCTTCAGTACGCGAGAGAATATTGAAACGTCATTAGAAAACAATGTTAAAAGCACAGAGGAAGTACTGTAACATTTAACTATTATGGTTAATACGAAAAATGTTTGAACGATTATGGGGAAAAGCGAAACATTGAGAAGGAAATTAACTTGGCAATTCGAAAAAAGACGAAAACTTGCAGCCATACTCCTCATAACGTCTAGATAGACTCATATGTGTTAAAATAATACTGATCAGAATGAGAGGAGAAGACATCGTATATATATATATAAACACACACACAATATATATATATATATATATATATATATATATATATATATATATATATATATATATATGGAAGGGAAACGCATTATGGTGATTTTGCGAAGCTTTATTAAGCGACATTTCGGGGTCCAGCCCCATCATCACAGCTGCAAAAAGACGAACACACATGAAACACATAATAAAAAGATTCATCCTAAAAGTCAAAATAGTTATAATAAAATAAAAAAAAAAACACAAAGTGGTAAGAGAATGACCATTTCAAGAGAAGGGAAGAAGACGAGTGACTCGAAGAAGAAGCAGCAAAAGGTTGCAAGAACTCGTATGGTTATGCCAGGTAGAGAGGGGTTGCGGTAGTTTCGTTGTTAATTTTGGAATTATTACTTTTATGAAAAGCGATTGGAAGACCGCAAGCGGTTGCGGGGAAGACGCCCTGTAATGATTTTAAAACGTTTATATTCTGTATTAAATTTGCTGTTTGATAACTCACCTTAAGAAGCCTACGGGAGGCCCCTTCATAATTTCCTAAACTACATATGGGACACGAAAATAAATAGACCGCATTGGATGTCATAAGAGGCTTATTTTTTCTTTATACCTGAATAGGGACCGAATAGTTAATGGGTTTATTAAGATTATTTCGCATTTTATGGCCGGACAATGTTAAACACATATTGAACTTGTGTATAAAACGTTGTATCTCTGATAAACGGGACACTATCACAGAGTTGCATTCTTGGTGCAGTCGATCTGTTATTTTTCCCTATTAATTTATTATTTAGGAACTTGCATTGTAAAGGCGTTTAAAGAAAACTTAGCTGGGTAGCAGTTTTCCATGAAGTATTGTCGTAAAAGAGTTATTTCATAGTGAAATTTGGACAAGCCAGAGGAGAGAGAATAGGCTCTGTGGAAGAGTATGCAAATTTTTTATTAGCTTTCTTTGACGGAGAAAAACATAATATATTTGGACTAACAAGTAATAAATTTCTTTACCCTCATATGCGATTACTGTCAGGACCAGTATAGAAAAATATATTCTAAGAAAGCGAGTATCACTTAAATTACCTTTTCTTTGCGAAATACGTGTCATAAATTCATGATGAAATTGCTACTACGAAAAATTCTCGAGAACCAGATCGAAGCTGGAACCATTCATTAAAATGAAAACAAAACGAAACAAAAATATTAAACCAAATAGTTTTACAAACCAAGGCTTTGTATAACTATTCATCGAGCCCACACTATGGACTTTACTAGTATCAACTTCTATAAGATTGCTTGTGCAGTCCATAATATTCTAGAACTGAGGAAATGAAGTAGAATTCTAGTAATGGTACAGTATTTCTAGATCAGTGGAGTCTACGCGGGAAAAATGTCAACCGAGATAGTGTCTTTAAACGGGCTTAATGTTTGTTGCCTCTCAAACTGTATCTGTTCGGCCTATACCCGATAGTTGTCTATGTTTGTACTTTCTAAATGCAGCCTAAGAAGGTTCGTCAAACCTTTTAATTAGAGGAATAGAGGTTTTAGGGGTAATATGATACACGAGAATCAAATCGAAGAAACGGGCAATTAGCTCGGAAGAGGCGTCGTTCTATTACGATAGTTTATACAAAAGTTACATGATATGAATGTAATATTTGATAGAAAACCCTTCCTTTGGCGGCACTAATGTGTTGTAAGAAGGTACGACATCCGTTCTGCGATCAGCGAAGTTAAGCTGCATTGGGTGTGGTCAGTAACTGGATGGGTGACCGTCACCGAAGCCTTGTTATACTCTGTCGTATGAAAAGTGTTGCTTAGTTTCATTATGAGAACGTGTTATGTATGTAAATATACACGTAAATAATTAGTAAAATGATAGGAACTGAATTCTGTGATGGACTGGAATCCTGCACACCAACAAAAAATCGCCTTAACCACTTGCTTATAATACGAGAATAGGGGAAGGGTTCTAAGTTACCACCGACGTGTTTTTTTTTCTTTTAATTCTTCGTTTTATGAATTTTGAGTGTAGATTTACATCCATATATACAATATAGTCTCATAATGAAAGAAAAGAAGCCTTTTAAAAGCCGAGAGAGATACAAGATGGATTGAGTGGCGGTCACCTTTCCAGAGTACTTTACCACACCCAAAGCTGCTTAACTTCACTGATCGCAAAACGACCGTTGCGTGTTGTTAAAACGCCGTTAGCGACGCAAAATGAAGGTTATTCTATCAAATAATATATTTATATCATGGAACTTTCGTGTGCGGCTGCAAGAAATTCCGATCGTATAGGGGAAGGCCTTATACGATCAGTATTTCATTGGTTTTTAGTGTTGAGGGTAGAGAGATATGACCACTCGGTTATGCCGCTCTACGAAGGAATATGTCTTGGAACTCCTACAGTATCTAGAGGTTGACGCACCAACGCCAAATCAAATCGCCTTAAATTACAATTATATTACATCCTGCCAACATTTACTGTTCCCAAAACACTTCTGCCACCAACACATCTCTTCTCTTTATAAAATCACACATGAAATCCACCTTGAATTATATTAATTGCATAGAAAACATTTCAACAACAAGCGCTATCTCGAGCACCTTGCCATCGTCTTGGCGATGCGATTTTGTTTTTCTTCTCTTCGTCTTTAATGACGACGTCAATGGAAACAAAGATGGCAGCTTGCGATCGCTTCTGCAAGTCCTTCTTGCTTTTCATTTTGGTCAATTTGGACAACATGCTATATTATTTCAATTTCAGTCTCACAGTGACCTCAATAAAAATAGCACGATTTATTTAGTCTCATAAAAATGTCCCTTTAGGTGCCGTAGATTTCTAAATTAGGAGAGTGAAGAGGCAGTCTGGTAGTCACCCACAATATGATATTACGCCAAAATGTCGAAACAAAACGAAGACTGTTCTCAGTATATAGCCCTTTTTTTCTACTTTAATCACGTATATCTGAATACCTCTAAACTGTACCATTTCTAGAATGACAGTTCATCTCCTAAATTCTAGAATATTATGGCCTAGACATGCAAGGCTCTAGAGAAGTTGAGACTCGCTCCTAGTGTGGGCTCGATGAACAGTTATGCAAAAACTTAGTTTGTAAGACTATTTGCTTTAATATATTTTTGTTAGGTTTGTTTTTGTTTTATTGAATAGATGATGACACCAGATTCCTTTGTACTACAATAATCTTTTCAGCAGTTACATAAAATCTTGCGCGTTAATAAGATTTGATTTCTTATCTCTTGTTTCCTTGCATGCAAATGACAGTAACTTTATGTAAGTAAACAGAAGTAAGGGGCTTTAAAATGGTGAACTCTTGTCGGAAACAAAAGGGCGACATTTAGTACAACATGGTAATTTCTGATCTTGCAGAAAACATTCATTCATTTTCGTAGTCACAAAGAAACAATCTTACTTTGTACAAGTACTGCTGGCAATAGACCTGTCTCTGCAAACCTTCAGTACGCGAGAGAATATTGAAACGTCATTAGAAAACAATGTTAAAAGCACAGAGGAAGTACTGTAACATTTAACTATTATGGTTAATACGAAAAATGTTTGAACGATTATCGGGAAAAGCGAAACATTGAGAAGGAAATTAACTTGGCAATTCGAAAAAAGACGAAAACTTGCAGCCATACTCATCATAACGTCCAGATAGACTCATATGTGTTAAAATAATACTGATCAGAATGAGAGGGAGAAGACATCGTGCCGATAAACACACACACAAATATATATATATATATATATATATATATATATATATATATATATATATATATATATATATATATATATATATATATATATATATATATATATATATATATGGAAGGAAAAACGCATTATGGTGATTTTGCAGAAGCTTTATTAAGCGACATTTCAGGGGTCCAGCCCCATCATCACAGCTGCAAAAAGACGAACACACATAAAATATAATAAAAAGATTCATCCTAAAAGTCAAAATAGTTATAATAAAATAAAAAAAAAGAAACACAAAGTGGTAAGAGAATGACCATTTCAAGAGAAGGGAAGAAGACGAGTGACTTGAAGAAGAAGCAGCAAAAGGTTGCAAGAACTCGTATGGTTAAGCCAGGTAGAGAGGGTTGCGGTATAGTTTCGTTGTTAATTTTGGAACTATTGCTGTTATTAACAGCTATTGGAAGACCGCAAGCTGTTGCGGGGAAGACGCCCTGTAATGATTTTAAAAGTTTATATTCTGTATTAAATTTGCTGTTCGATAACTCACCTTAAGAAGCCTACGGGAGGTCCCTTCATAATTTCCTAAACTACATATGGGACACGAAAATAAATAGACCGCATTGGATGTCATAAGAGGCTTATTTTTTCTTTATACCTGAATAGGGACCGAATAGTTAATGGGTTTATTAAGATTAATTCGCATTTTATGGCCGGACAATGTTCACATATTGAACGTTTAACTTTTGTATAAAACGTTGTATCTCTGATAAACGGGACACTATCACAGAGTTGCATTCTTGGTGCAGTCGATCTGTTATTTTCCCCTATTAATTTATTATTTAGGAACTTGCATTGTAAAGGCGTTTAAAGAAAACTTAGCTGGGTAGCAGTTTTCCATGAAGTATTGTCGTAAAAGGGTTATTTCATAGTGAAATTTGGACAAGCCAGAGGAGAGAAATAGGCTCTGTGGAAGAGTATGCAAATTTTTTATTAGCTTTCTTTGACGGAGAAAAACATAATATATTTGGACTAACAAGTACTGAATTTATTTACCCTCATATGCGATTACTGTCAGGACCAGTATAGAAAAATATATTCTAAGAAAGCGAGTATCACTTAAATTACCTTTTCTTTGAAATACGTGTCATAAATTCATGATGAAATTGCTACTACGAAAAATTCTCGAGAACCAGATCGAAGCTGGAACCATTCATTAAAATGAAAACAAAACAAAACAAAAATATTAAAGCAACTACTTCTAGAAACCAAGGCTTTGTATAACTATTCATCGAGCCCACACTATGGACTTTACTAGTATCAACTTCTATAAGATTGCTTGTGCAGTCCATAATATTCTAGAACTGAGGAAATGAAGTAGAATTCTAGTAATGGTACAGTATTTCTAGATCAGTGGAGTCTACGTGGGAAAAATGTCAACCGAGATAGTGTCTTTAAACGGGCTTAATGTTTGTTGCCTCTCAAACTGTATCTGTTCGGCCTATACCCGATAGTTGTCTATGTTTGTACTTTCTAAATGCAGCCTAAGAAGGCTCGTCAAACCTTATAATTAGAGGAATAGAGGTTTTAGGGGTAATATGATACACGAGAATCAAATCGAAGAAACGGGCAATTAGCTCGGAAGAGGCGTCGTTTTATTTCGATAGTTTATACAAAAGTTACATGATATGAATGTAATATTTGATAGAAAACCCTTCCTTTGGCGGCACTAATGTGTTGTAAGAAGGTACGACATCTGTTCTGCGATCAGCGAAGTTAAGCTGCATTGGGTGTGGTCAGTAACTGGATGGGTGACCGTCACCGAAGCCTTGTTATACTCTGTCGTATGAAAAGTGTTGCTTAGTTTCATTATGAGAACGTGTTATGTATGTAAATATACACGTAAATAATTAGTAAAATGATAGGAACTGAATTCTGTGATGGACTGGAATCCTGCACACCAACAAAAAATCGCCTTAACCACTTGCTTATAATACGAGAATAGGGGAAGGGTTCTAAGTCACCACCGACGTGTTTTTTTTCTTTTAATTCTTCGTTTTATGAATTTTGAGTGTAGATTTACATCCATATATACAATATAGTCTCATAATGAAAGAAAAGAAGCCTTTTAAAAGCCGAGAGAGAGCATACAAGAGGGATTGAGTGGCGGTCACCTTTCCAGAGTACTGACCACACCCAAACCTGCTTAACTTCACTGATCGCAAAACGACCGTTGCGTGTTGTTAAAACGCCGTTAGCGACGCAAAATGAAGGTTATTCTATCAAATAATATATTTATATCATGGAACTTTCGTGTGCGGCTGCAAAGAAATTCCGATCGTATAGGGGAAGGCCTTATACGATCAGTATTTCATTGGTTTTTGGTGTTGAGGGTAGAGAGATATGACCACTCGGTTATGCCGCTCTACGAAGGAATATGTCTTGGAACTCCTACAGTATCTAGAGGTTGACGCACCAACGCCAAATCAAATCGCCTTAAATTACAATTATATTACATCCTGCCAACATTTACTGTTCCCAAAACACTTCTGCCACCAACACATCTCTTCTCTTTATAAAATCACACATGAAATCCACCTTGAATTATATTAATTGCATAGAAAACATTTCAACAACGAGCGCTATCTCGAGCACCTTGCCATCGTCTTGGCGATGCGATTTTGTTTTTCTTCTCTTCGTCTTTAATGACGACGTCCAATGGAAACAAAGATGGCAGCTTGCGATCGCTTCTGCAAGTCCTCCTTGCTTTTCATTTTGGTCACCTTGGACGACATGCTATATTATTTCCAATTTCAGTCTCACAGTGACCTCAATAAAAATAGCACGATTTATTTAGTCTCATAAAAATGTCCCTTTAGGTGCCGTAGATTTCTAAATTAGGAGAGTGAAGAGGCAGTCTGGTCAGTATAACACTTTTTCTAATTTAATCTCGTCACCCAAATATGATATTACACCAAAATGTCGAAACAAAACGAAGACTGTTCTCAGTATATAGACCTTTTTTCTACTTTAATCACGTATATCTGAATACCTCTAAACTGTACCATTTGTAGAATGACAGTTCATCTCTAAATTCTAGAATATTATGCCCTAGACATGCAAGTCTCTAGAGAAGTTGAGACTAGCTCTAGTGTGGGCTCGATAAACAGTTATGCATAAACTTAGTTTGTAGGACTATTTGCTTTAATATATTTTGGTTAGGTTTGTTTTTGTTTTATTGAATAGATGATGACACCAGATTCTTTTATACTACAATAATCTTTCAGCAGTTACATAAAATCTTGCGCGTTAATAAGATTTAATTTCTTGTCCCCTGTTTCCTTGCATGCAAATGACAGTAACTTTATGTAATTAAATAGAAGTAAAGGGCCTTAAAATGGTGAACTCTTGTCGGAAACAAAAGAGCAACATTTAGTACAACATGGTAATTTCTGATCTTGCAGAAAACATTCATTCATTTTCGTAGTAACAAAGAAACAATCTTACTTTGTACAAGTACTACTGGCAATAGGGCTGTGTCGGCAAACCTTCATTACGCGAGAGAATATTGAAACGTCATTAGAAAACAATGTTAAAAGCACAGAGGAGTTGTAACATTTAACTATTATGGTTAATACGAAAAATGTTTGAACGATTATCGGGAAAAAAGCGAAACATTGAAGAGGAAATTAACTTGGCAATTCGAAAAAGACGAAAACTTGCAGCCATACTCATCATAACGTCTAGATAGACTCATATGTGTTAAAATAATACTGATCAGAATAAGAGGAAGACATTTCATGATAAACACACACACAATATATATATATATATATATATATATATATATATATATATATATATATATATATATATATATATATATATATATATATATATATAGAGAGAGAGAGAGATAATAAACTTATATTGAAATGAAAAGCAAAGGACGAAATGCAGCAGCGATCACGAACCATCTTTGTTTAAATTGGATGTATTCAAGACGAAGAGAAGAAAAACAAAATCGCATCGCCACGACGATGGCAAGGTGCTTGAGATGGTGATCGTTGTTGAAAATTTTCTATGCAATTAATATAATTCAAGGTGGATTTCATGCGTGATTTTATAAAGAAAAGAGAAGTGTTGGTGGCAGAAGTGTTTTGGGAACAGTAAATGTTGGCAGGATGTAATATAATTGTAATTTAAGGCGATTTGATTTGGCGTTGGTGCGTCAACCTCTAGATACTGTAGGAGTTCAAGACATATTCCTTCGTAGAGCGGCATAACCGAGTGGTCATATCTCTCTACCCTCAACACCAAAAACCAATGAAATACTGATCGTATAAGGCCTTCCCCTATACGATCGGAATTTCTTTGCAGCCGCACACGAAAGTTCCATGATATAAATATATTATTTGATAAAATAACCTTCATTTTGCGTCGCTAACGGCGTTTTAAGAAGACGCGACTTCGGTTTTTCGGTCAGTGAAGTTAAGCAGGTTTGGGTGTGGTCAGTACTCTGGAAAGGTGACCGCCACTGAATCCTTATCTTACGCTCTCTCTCGGTTTTCAAAAGGCTTCTTTTGTTTAATTATGAAACTTTATTGTATATATATATGTATATATATATATATATATATATAAATATATATATATATAAAAAATATATATATATGGAAGGTGAAACGCATTTATGGTGATTTTGCAAAGCTTTATTAAGCGACATTTCTTGTTGGTCCAGCCCCATCATCACAGCTGCAAAAAGACGTTCCACATCATTTTACATAATAAAAACGATTCATCCTAAAAGCCAAAATAGTTATAATAAAATAAAAAAAGAAACACAAAGTGGTAAGACAATGACCATTTCAAGAGAAGGGAAGAAGACGAGTGACTTGAAGAAGAAGCAGCAAAAGGTTGCAAGAACTCGTATGGTTAAGCCAGGTAGAGAGGGTTGCAGTTTCGTTGTTAATTTTGGGAACTATTGCTGTTATTAAAAATCGAAGCTATTGGAAGACCGCAAGCTGTTGCGGGAAGACGCCCTGTAATGATTTTAAAACGTTTATGTTCTGTATTAAATTTGCTGTTTGATAACTCACCTTAAGAAGCCTACAAGGCCCTGCATAATTTCTAAACTACATATGGGACACGAAAATAAATAGACCGCATTGGATGTCATAAGAGGTTTATTTTTCTTTATACCTGAATAGGGACCGAATAGTTAATGGGTTTAAAGATTAATTCGCATTTTATGGCCGGACAATGTTAAACAATATTGAACTTGTGTATAAAACGTTGTATCTCTGATAAACGGGACACTAGCAGTTTGTGGCACTCTTGGTGCAGTCGATCTGTTATTTTTCCTATTAATTTATTATTTAGGAACTTGCATTGTAAAGGCGTTTAAAGAAAACAGCTGGATAAGTTTTCCATGAAGTATTGTCGTAAAGAGTTATTTCATAGTGAAATTTGGACAAGCCAGAGGAGAGAGAATAGGTTCTGTGGAAGAGTATGCAAATTTTTAGAAGCTTTATTTGACGGAGAAAAACATAATATATTTGGACTAACATGTACTGAATTTCTTTACCCTCATATGTGATTACTGTCAGGACCAGTATAGAAAAATATATTGTAAGAAATCGAGTATACTTAAATTACCTTTTTTGCGAAATACGTGTCATAAATTCATGATGAAATTGCTACTACGAAAAATTCTCGAGAACCAGATCGAAGCTGGAACCATTCATTAAAATGAAAACAAAACAAAACAAAAATATTAAAGCAAATACTTTTACAAACCAAGGCTTTGTATAACTATTCATCGAGCCCCCATTATGAACTTTACTAGTCTCAACTTCTATAGACTTGCTTGTGCAGTCCATAATATTCTAGAACTAAGGAAATGAAGTATAATTCTAGAAATGGTACAGTATTTCTAGATCAGTATAGTTTATGTGGGAAAAATGTCAACCGAGATAGTGTCTTTAAACGGGCTTAATGTTTGTTGCCTCTCAAACTGTATCTGTTCGGCCTATACCCGATGACTGTCTATCTTTGTACATCCTAAATGCAGCCCAAGAAGGCTCGTCAAACCTTATAATTAGAGGAATAGAGGTTTTAGGGTAATATGATAAACGTTTTAAAATCAAATCGAAGAAACAGGGCAATTAGCTCGGAAGAGGCGTCGTTTTATTTCGATAGTTTATACAAAACCGCATAAGAAAGTTACATGACATGAATGTATTATTTGATGGAGTATCCTCTCCTTCCTTTGGCGGCACTAATGTGTTTGTAAGAAGGTTCTTGCGACTTCTGATTTGCGATCAGCGAAGTTAAAAGCTGAATTGGGCGTGGTCAGTAACTGGATGGGTGACCGTCACCGAAGCCTTGTTTATATTCTGTCGTATGAAAAGTGTTGCTTAGTTTCATTATGAGAATGTGTTTTGTATGTAAATATACACGTAAATAATTAGTAAAATGATAGGAACTGAATTCTGTGGTGGACTGGAATCCTGCACACCAACAAGTACGCCTTAACCACTTGCCTATAATACGAGAATGGGGAAAGGGTTCGACGTCACCACCGACGTCAGTTTTTTTTTAATTCTTCGTTTTATAAATTTTGAGTGTAGATTTACATCCATATATACAATATAGTCTCATAATGAAAAAAAAAGAAGCCTTTTAAAAGCTGAGAGAGAGCATACAAGAGGGATTCAGTGGCGGTCACCTTTCCAGAGTACTGACCACACCCAAACCTGCTTAACTTCACTGATCTCAAAACCGACCGTTGCGTCTCTTAAAACGCCGTTAGCGACGCAAAATGAAGGTTATTCTATCAAATAATATATTTATATCATGGAACTTTCGTGTGCGGCTGCAAAAAAATTCCGATCGTATAGGGAAGGCCTTATACGATCAGTATTTCATTGGTTTTTGGTGTTGAGGGTAGAGAGATATGACCACTCGGTTATGCCGCTCTACGAAGGAATTTATCTTGGAACTCCTACAGTATCTAGAGGTTGACGCACCAACGCCAAATCAAATCGCCTTAAATTACAATTATATTACATCCTGCCAACATTTACTGTTCCCAAAACACTTCTGCCACCAACACATCTCTTCTCTTTATAAAATCACGCATGAAATCCACCTTGAATTATATTAATTGCATAGAAAACATTTCAACAACGATCACCATCTCAAGCACCTTGCCATCGTCGTGGCGATGCGATTTTGTTTTTCTTCTCTTCGTCTTGAATACATCCAATTTAAACAAAGATGGTTCGTGATCGCTGCTGCATTTCGCCTTTTGCTTTTATTTCAATATAAGTTTACTATCTCTCTCTCTCTCTCTCTCTTTCAGTCTCTCTCTGACCTCAATAAAAATATATATATATATATATATATATATATATATATATATATATATATATATATATATATATATATATATGTGTGTGTGTTACATGTGTGTCGTTTAAAACAGACTTTGTCTTCTCCCTCTCATTCTGATCAGTATTATTTTAACACATATGAGTCTATCTAGACGTTATGACACTCTTACAATGACAAGTATGGCTGCAAGTTTTCGTCTTTTTCAAATTGCCAAGTTAATTTCCTTCTCAATGTTTCGCTTTTCCCGATAATCGTTCAAACATTTTTCGTATTAACCATAATAGTTAAATGTTACACTACTTAGTCTGTGCTTTTAACATTGTTTTCTAATGACGTTTCAATATTCTCTCGCGTACTGAAGGTTTGCAGAGACAGGTCTATTGCCAGCAGTACTTGTACAAAGTAAGACTGTTTCTTTGTGACTACGAAAATGAATGAATGTTTTCTGCAAGATCAGAAATTACCATGTTGTACTAAATGTTGCCCTTTTGTTTTATTGACAAGAGTTCACCATTTTAAAGCCCCTTACTTCTATTTAATTACATAAAGTTACTGTCATTTGCATGCAAGGAAACAAGAGATAAGAAATCAAATCTTATTAACGCGCAAGATTTTATGTAACTGCCGAAAGATTATTGTAGTACAAAGAATCTGGTGTCATCATCTATTCAATAAAACAAAAACA
The DNA here is from genome assembly GCF_040412425.1 of Macrobrachium rosenbergii. Taxonomy (NCBI): domain Eukaryota; kingdom Metazoa; phylum Arthropoda; class Malacostraca; order Decapoda; family Palaemonidae; genus Macrobrachium; species Macrobrachium rosenbergii. The sequence goes on from NC_089743.1 coordinate 35,549,837, forward strand.
AACCTAACCAAAATATATTAAAGCAAATAGTCCTACAAACTAAGTTTATGCATAACTTTATCGAGCCCACACTAGGAGCTAGTCTCAACTTCTCTAGAGACTTGCATGTCTAGGCGATGATATTCTAGAATTTAGGAGATGAACTGTCATTCTACAAATGGTACAGTTTAGAGGTATTCAGATATACGTGATTAAAGTAGAAAAAATGGGCTATATACTAAGAACAGTCTTTGTTTTGTTTCGACATTTTGGTGTAATATCATACTGTGGGTGACCACCAGACTGCCTCTTCACTCTCCCAATTTAGAAATCTACGGCATCTAAAGGGACGTTTTCATGAGACTAAATAAATCGTGCCATTTTTATTGAGGTCACTGTGAGACTGAAATTGGTAATAATATACCATGTTGTCCAAATTGACCTAAATGAAAAGCAAGGAGGACTTGCAGAAGCGATCGCAAGCTGCCATCTTTGTTTCCATTGGACGTCGTCATTAAAGACGAAGAGAAGAAAAACAAAATCGCATCGCCAAGACGATGGCAAGGTGCTCGAGATGGTGATCGTTGTTGAATTGTTTTCTATGCAATTAATATAATTCAAGGTGGATTTCATGCGTGATTTTATAAAGAAAAGAGATGTGTTGGTGGCAGAAGTGTTTTTTCTTTAGTAAATGTTGGCAGGATGTAATATAATTGTAATTTAAGGCGATTTGATTTGGCGTTGGTGCGTCAACCTCTAGATACTGTAGGAGTTCCAAGACATATTCCTTCGTAGAGCGGCATAACCGAGTGGTCATATCTCTCTACCCTCAACACCAAAAACCAATGAAATACTGATCGTATAAGGCCTTCCCCTATACGATCGGAATTTCTTTGCAGCCGCACACGAAAGTTCCATGATATAAATATATTATTTGATAGAATAACCTTCATTTTGCGTCGCTAACAGCGTTTTAAGATCATGCAACGGCCGTTTTGAGATCAGCGAAGTTAAGCAGCTTTGGGTGTGGTCAGTACTCTGGAAAGGTGACCGCCACTCAATCCCTCTTGTATGCTCTCTCTCGGCTTTTAAAAGGCTTCTTTTCTTTCATTATGAGACTATATTGTATATATGGATGTAAATCTACACTCAAAATTTATAAAACGAAGAATTAAAAAAAAACTGACGTCGGTGGTGACGTCGAACCCTTCCCTGTTCTCGTATTATAAGCAAGTGGTTAATTAAGTCGGTTTCTTGTTGGTGTGCAGGATTCCAGTCGATCACAGAATTCTGTTCCTATCATTTTACTAATTATTTACGTGTATATTTACATACATAACACATTCTCATAATGAAACTAAGCAACACTTTTCATACGACAGAGTATAACAAGGCTTCGGTGACGGTCACCCATCCAGTTACTGACCACACCCAATGCAGCTTAACTTCGCTGATCGCAGAACAGATGTCGTACCTTCTTACAACACATCAGTGTCGCGAAAGGAAGGATACTCCATCAAATAATACATTCATATCTCGTAATTTTTGTATAAACTATCGTAATAGAACGACGCCTCTTCCGAGTTAATTGCCCGTTTCTTCGATTTCATTCTCGTGTATCATATTACCCCTAAAACCTCTATTCCTCTAATTATAAGGTTTGACGAGCCTTCTTGGGCTGCATTTAGGATGTACAAAGATAGATAGCCATCGGGTATAGGCCGAACAGATACAGTTTGAGAGGCAACAAACTTTAAGCCCGTTTAAAGACACTATCTCGGGTGACATTTTTCCCATATAAACTATACTGATCTAGAAATACTGTACCATTTCTAGAATTATAATTAATTACCTTAGTTCTAGAATATTATGGACGGCACAAGCAAGTCTATAGAAGTTGAGACAAGTAAAGTCCATAGTGTGGGCTCGATGAATAGTTATGCAAAGCCTTGGTTTGTAGAAGTAGTTGCTTTAATATTTTTGTTTTGTTTTGTTTTCATTTTAATGAAAGGTTCCAGCTTCGATATTGTTCTCGAGAATTTTTCGTAGGAGCAACGTCATCTTGAATTTATGACACGCTTTTCGCAAAAGGTAATTCAAGTGATACTCGATTTCTTACAATATATTTTTCTATACTGGTCCTGACAGTAATCACATATGAGGGTAGAGAAATTCAGCACTTGTTAGTCCAAATATATTCTGTTTTTCTCCGTTAAATAAAGCTTCTCAAAAATTTGCATACTCTTACACAGAACCTATTCTCTCTCCTCTGGCTTGTCCAAATTTCACTATGAAATAACCCTTTTACGACAATACTTCATGGAAAACTGCTATCCAGCTAAGTTTTCTTTAAACACCTTTACAATGTAAGTTCCTAAATAATAAATTAATAGGGAAAAATAACAGATCGACTGCACCAAGAATGCCACTCTGTGATATGTCCCCTTTATCAGTGATAGAACGTTTTATACACAAGTTAAACGTTCAATATGTGAACATTGTCCGGCCATAAAATGCGAATTAATCATAAGAAACACATTAAATATTGGTTCCCTATTTAGATATAAAGGAAAATTGAGCCTCTGTTGACCTCCAATGCGGCCTATTTATTTTCGTGTCCCAGATGTAGTTTGGGAAATTACGTCGGGGCCTCCCGTAGGCTTCTTAAGGTGAATAATCGAACGGCAAATTTAATAAGTTACGTGATATGAATATATTATTACTTTTGCGGCACTAATGGCGTTTTAAGAAGACACGACATCTGTTTTGCGATCAGCGAAGTTAAGCTGCTTTGGGTGTGGTCAGTTACTGGATGGGTGACCGCCACCGAAGCCTTGTTTTATACTCTCGTATGAAAAGGGTTGCTTGGTTTCATTACAAGAATGTGTTATGTATGTAAATATACACGTAAATAATCAGTAAAATGATAGGAACTGAATTCTGTGGTGGACTGGAATCCTGCACATCAACAAGAACTCGCCTTAACCACTTGCTTATAATACGAGAACAGGGGAAGGGTTCGACGTCACCACCGACGTCAGTTTTTTTTTTTTAATTCTTCGTTTTATAAATTTTGAGTGTAGATTTACATCCATATATACAATATAGTCTCATAATGAAAACAAAAGAAGCCTTTTAAAAAGCCGAGAGAGAGCATACAAGAGGGATTGAGTGGCGGTCACCTTTCCAGAGTACTGACCACACCCAAAGCTGTTTAACTTCACTGATCTAAAAACAGCAGTCGCGTCTGCTTAAAACGCCGATAGTGACGCAAAATGACGGTTATTCTATCAAATAATATATTTATATCATGGAACTTTCGTGTGCGGCTGCAAAGAAATTCCGATCGTATAGGGGAAGGCCTTATACGATCAGTATTTCATTGCTTTTTGATGTTAAGGGTAGAGAGATATGACCACTCGGTTATGTCGCTCTACGAAGGAATATGTCTTGGAACTCCTACAGTATCTAGAGGTTGACGAACCAACGCCAAATCAAATCGCCTTAAATTACAATTATATTACATCCTGCCAACATTTACTGTTCCCAAAACACTTCTGCCACCAACACATCTCTTCTCTTTATAAAATCACGCATGAAATCCACCTTGAATTATATTAATTGCATAGAAAACATTTCAACAACGAGCGCTATCTCGAGCACCTTGCCATCGTCGTGGCGATGCGATTTTGTTTTTCTTCTCTTCGTCTTGAATGACGACGTCCAATGGAAACAAAGATGGCAGCTTGCGATCGCTGCTGGAAGTCCTCTTGGCTTTTTATTTCAGTCAATTTGGACGACATACTATATTATTTCCAATCTCAGTCTCACAGTGACCTCAATAAAAATAGCACGATTTATTTAGTCTCATAAAAATGTCCCTTTAGGTGCCGTAAATTTCTAAATTGGGAGAGTGAAGAGGCAGTCGGGTGGCATATTTCCCAAGTCTGGAAGAGTATAAGGATAGGGGAAAATTAGGACCAATCAAAGCGAGCGGAGCTGATCCATGACGTCACAAGCCAAGCCCTTTAGCTCCTTGGTCCCATATCCATTACTGCCAGTCACGATGCCTAACAAAAATAAAGTTTCATTAGCTTATGTCTTGTATGACTTATACGTTTTAGTCAGATACATCTAAACATAATGCAACACTAATTTAACAACATAATATTCTTCAAATGAGATACACCGTGAAATATATTATGCATTATTGGCTTCTCCCTCTTGGCAATAGTGGTCAGTGCCTGTTAATTCCGGCTCGCAAAGTCGATATTTACTGCATAAGTAATATTTTCATTGCGAGTTTCTAAATTATATACTTGAAAATGTATGTTTAATGCCATTTATAAAGAGTTGCGATCACTCATGAATCAAACAATACACAAGATGGTAAAAATGATGGTATCTGACCTGTTTGTAGGAGAAAATAGAGAGAGAGGTAGTAGGCTTACACTACGGCTTTCTTTGGACATATGCTATTTCGCAGCAATGCACATTACTGTGCATTGTATAAAAGCAATATACTGGTCATTACTAGGCCATGAACAGGAATCAGACTGATATAGTCCCTACTATTTACAGGGACACAGTATCAGCTTCATTCATTAAATTACTTCAAGAGCTAATGTGCCCTTAATTAAGAAAACCTATGGCATTGTTGCTTTGGCGATCTAAGTTAGCCTACTGTAACCAAATATAATTACTTGACAAACTCATCCTGTCAGTAGCTAATCTGAAAAAGGTTGTTTTTCAAGGTGTACTTGATAGGCTGTTGTAAAAATGCCTTTTGAGGTGGATTCCCTTTTTGATAACCTTCCAAATGTCCTTACCTGATTGTTACTTGTCATTCATTGTGCAAATATATAAAAAGATTTTTAATTGAATATTTTTTGCTTTTGATTTTGACTTTTCATAGTTTGTGTACAAATAAATAAAAAGGATAATACAATTTAGTACTGAATATTTTTAGCAAGCCCTTACGTGATTTTTGTTTAAAATTCATTGTGCACAAAGAAAACGCTGATTATTTAATTTATATTTCAATATATTTTAGCAAACCCTTCGTACTTGTCATTCATTGTGTACAAAGAATTAAAACGAGTGTTTCATTAGTATTTAATATTTTTAGCAATGATAGGGGTACAGAATACCTATTTATGGAGTTACAGTAGACTTTTACTGAGCTGAACTAGAGCAGAATTGAGGCATAAATTTATTAGAACTGCGATATGCTTTAAAATAAATATGGGTGACAATTTTTTCAAAAATCTCTTTTAACGGAAAATTTTATACAAATATTCAACATGAATTAATTAAAGCCAGGGATAACAGTAGTATATGAGTATACCACTACTTTCATAAAGCTCACACTCAATAGCCAAATGTATGCCTTGAATTAATTGCATAAATTTGTCATCAAAACTGTATCCACCACATTTCATTTAAGCATAAGGCAGTTATTATTTTAGGACTGTACATAATACCTTTTATAGCCTGAAACAACAGGCAGTAACGCCTGAAAAACATTCCATGCTCGAGTAGGCCAGTGGTAAACGTTAAGATTGGCAAAATCCTTATATACACACACACACATATGTGTATATATATATAAGTACATAAATGTACAAAATCATATTCCCTAGGGCTGCACTAATGCTTTAATCTCCTTACCCTACCCACACTTGCAGCCCTAGGGAATATGATTTTGTATATATACTTGCTATAACCTGTACTTTATCAGTTCCTGAGACCTCAGCCTTCAAACATTGGAATAAACTCATTTTCCAGGACTGGGTTCTCATTTATCTCCATATATATATATATATATATATATATATATATATATATATATATATATATATATATATATATATATATATGGAGATAAATGAGAACCTATATGATACATATATATATATATATATATATATATATATATATATATATATATATATATATATATATATATAAACACACACATACAATACTTTACAGTACAGATCCTTGGGGGCTAAAATGGACTTAATGCTGAGCTGAGACTTAAATTTATACAACAATGAAAGCCAAATAAAACAAACTGCGTTGAAATAATATACAGGTAAATGTTCAGAGCTTGTTTATATATACATATATATTCAACTCACAAGAAGTACTTTAGGGATGAGAAAAAAAGTATACAGCACAGTCCAGCACATAACACCACATCCTGTCAACATTTTAGCAGCAACTTACTTCAGTTGTCCTCTACCTCAGTGACCACTGCCATGCGACTTAGTATTTGCAACATTGCACTGTACATTCTGAGCAAGGGTGCGGGGACACTTTGGGTTTGATGACAGAGCTGATGCTGGTTGACGTCCTTTACTGAAGGGGTTGCTCCTCTTGGCATTCCTGGGGATCGTCATGCTATTGTAGTTGGTTGGCAAGGAATCTTGCCACGACCAGCTCCACTATACTGTATGTCATCGACGAGCCTGCACAATTCAGCAAGTTGTTCAGCTGATTTGTAGTTTTAACTGAAGGTATTCGCCGAAGGAATTTTTGCAGGGCCACTTCGGTTTCTGAATTACCATACTGAGCAGTTGTTTCAACTTACAATGTGGAGGTGTCACCAATGCCCAAACCCCAACATGATGCACATACCTAGTATAGGACTGTTGTGAAAATAAAGCGAGGCTCATATAAATATTATCAAATGACACAGTTCCTTCTTGAATAAAATCAGTCACATCAATTTTTGCCTCACGCACCATGACTGTATATGTAAGCCCACGGCTTTCCATTAGGGTCCAAGTATACTTAAGACTTTGGATTCCCTGCCCTATACGCTGTAGTCATAAATGTTATATACTAATACCAAATATAATATATTTACCCTGTTGCAATTTTCTTTAATCCTTTGTGCTTTACACGTGATGGCACAGCAGACTTTGCAAAGTGAAACATTTTTCTTTCGCAGCCAACTGGGTACAATTTATAAGAATTGAAACACTGCTTATTTTTTTACACAAAAAAATGTCTTTCCACTGCTTGAATTCTTCTCTGCAATTTAATGACATTGCTGATACTCTAAGTTTTACACAGTCTTGTTCATATTTAATGTCAACGCTTTTAAAGCGGTCACTTTCAAAGTCCAAGATTAAATTCATCTTGATGGGAGCCGAAGTGCCGCGAAGTTCTTGGCCTCCTGTCCGGAGTCTGTAGTGCTAATTGCAGGTCAGATACTGTAACATCATATTTACCATACCATCATTTTTACTATCTTGTGTATTGTTTGATTCATCCCATGAGTGATCGCAACTCTTTATAAATGGCATTAAACATGCATTTTCAAGTATATGATTTAGAAACTCGTGATGAAAATATTACTTATGCAGTAAATATCGACTTTGCGAGCAGGAATTAACAGGCACTGACCACTATTGCCAAGAGGGAGAAGCCATTAACGCAAAATATATTTCACGGTGTATCTCATATGAAGAATATATTGTTAAATTAGTTTTGCATTATGTTTAGATGTATCTGACTAAAATGTATAAGTCAGACAAGCCGTAAACTGTGAAATTGGGAAGTTTTCTTCAGCATCGTGACTGGCAGTAATGGATATGGGACCGAGGAGCTAAAAGGCGTGGCTTGTGACGTCATGGATCAGCTCTGCGTGCTTTGATTGGTCCTAATTTTCCCCTATCCTTATACTCTTCCAGACTTGGGAAATATGCTTCCGGGTTGCACCCTGCCCCTTTAGGAGTTCATCACTTCTCTCACTATGTGCGCTGTTTCTAGTAGCACACTTTTCTGCATGAGTCCTGGAGCTACTTCGGCTTCTAGTTTTTCCAGATTCCTTTTCAGGGATCTTGGGATCGTGCCTAGTGTTCCTATGATTATGGGTACAATTTCCACTGGCATATTCCATATCCTTCTTATTTCGATTTTCAGGTCTTAATACTTATCATTTTTTTCTCTTTCTTTCTCATCTACTCTGGTGTCTCATGGTATTGTGACGCCAAGGAGTGATACTTAAATCTTGATTTTGTCAATGAGCGTCACGTCTGGTCTATTGGCACGCATCACCCTATCAGTTCTGATACCATAGTCCCAGAGGATCTTTGCCTGATCGTTTTCTATCACTCCCTCAGGTTGGTGTTCGTACCACTTATTACTGCAAGCTAGCTGGCGTTTCTTGCACAGGCTCCAGTGGAGGGCTTTTGCTACTGAATCATGCCTCTTTTTGCACTGGTTCTGTGCAAGCACCGGACATTCGCTTGCTATGTGGTTTATGGGCTCGTCTTTCATATTGCACTTCCTGCATATGGGTGAGATGTTATTTCCATTTATTGTTCTTTGGACATATCTGGTTCTTAGGGCCTGATCTTGTGCCACTGTTAGCGTTCCTTCTGTTTCCTTCTTGTGTTCTCCCCTCTGTAGCCGTTGCCATGTTTCATCACTGGCCAATTCTTTTGTCTGTCTCATGTACTGTCCGTGCATTGGCTTGTCGTACCATTCCTCTGTCCCGTTTTTCATTCTCCTGTCTCTGTATATTGCTGGGTCTTCGCATACTTTTACCAATCCTTCTTCCCAGTCCTTATTATTATTATTATTAATATTATTATTATTATTATTCAGAACGTGAACCCTATTCATATGGAAGAAGCCCACAGGGGTCACTGGCTTGAAATCCAAGCTTCCAAAGAATATGGTGTTCATCAGAAAGAAGTGAATTCCCAGACATATTCTAATTTACATATGAAGTTAATTTTTCAATAACTGTAGATACAACAGTCTCTATAATAAGTTATGTTAACCAAGTATTTTGTTAAAATCAAAATAAGAAATTACTAGCCTCTAGATTCTAGAATAACAAGAACAATTCTTGACTATCGAAGTCTAGTTACTGAAATACTGAAGACATAGTAATTTTACGCTTTTTGTAGTTTTCAGTAAAAGAAAACTATTGTGCCGGCTTTGTCTGTCCGTCCGCACTTTTTTCTGTCCGCCCTCAGATCTTAAAAACTACTAAAGCTAGAGGACTGCAAATTCGTATGTTGATCATCCACCCTCCGATCATCAAACATACCAAATTGCAGCCCTCTAGCCTCAGTAGTTTTTAATTTATTCAAGGATATAGTTAGCCATAATCGTGCTTCTGGCAACGAAATAACACA
>NC_089743.1:35561476-35563976 GCF_040412425.1 Macrobrachium rosenbergii
TTACACCAAGAATGCTTATCAGTGAATCAAATACAAGTAAGAAATACGCCGAAGTTTCTTCGGCGCAATCGAGTTTTCTGTACAAACGCCACAGGGTATAATCAAGGCCACCGATAATACACGTAGATCTATCTTTCGGTAGTCTCGGTATAACTGCTGTATGAGCCGCGACCCATGAACCTTTAACCACAGCCCGGTGTGACCTATCCTATATCGTTGCTAGAAGCACGATTATGGCTAACCTTAACCTTAAATAAAATAAAACTACTGAATCTAGAGGGCTGCAATTTGGTATGTTTGATGATCGGGGGGATGATCAACATACCAATTTGCAGCCCTCTAGCCTCAGTAGTTTTTAAGATCTGAGGGCGGACAGAAAAAAGTGCGCACAGAATAAAGTGCCAACGGACTATAATTGTTTCAGAAATAATTTTTTGTGAGTAACTTTACAGTGAAGAGGGTACAGTAATCCAAAGACAAATTAGTCAGGAGAGATAATAAATGATACAAGTCATAATCTTAGTGCAATATTTGTCTGCTTTACAATTATTAATATTAAACCGTGAACCTGAGGAGAATAGCATCAATATCCCTCTATAGGTACTATTATTATTATTATTATTATTATTATTATTCTGAAGATGAAGCTTATTCATTTGGAACAAGCACAGAATATGGTGTACATTATAAAACAAGTAAAAACTGCGCAGACGTTTCTTCGGCGCAATCGAGTTTTCTGTACAGTGTATAATACCGTATGAGCCGCGGCCCATGAAACTTTCAGCCACGGCCCGGTGGTGGCCTGTCTTATAGCGCTGCCAGACTGACGATCATGGCCAACTTTAACCTTAAATTTAAAAAAACCCTACTGAGGCTAGAGGGCTGCAGTTTGGTATGTTTAATGATTGGAGGGTGGATCATAAACATACCAACTTGCAGCCCTCTAGCCTCAGTGGTTTTTAAGATCTGAGGGCGGACAGAAAAGTGCGGACGGACAGACAAAGCCATCTCAATAGTCTTCTTTTAAAGAAAACTAAAAGTTACATGAGGTAAAGGGAAATATATATATATATATATATATATATATATATATATATATATATATATATATATATATATATATATATATATATATATATATATATATATATATACAGTATATATATATATATATATATATATATATATATATATATATATATATATATATATATATATATATATATATATATATATATATATATATATATATATATATATATAGAGAGAGAGAGAGAGAGAGAGAGAGAGAGAGAGAGAGAGAGAGAGAGAGAGAGAGAGAATCAGTTATTAGAAAAAACTAATCCATTAATAAACAAATAGACCGAAATGAAAGTATGTTTAACATACAAGGAGAATTGCTTCATTGGAACTGAAACTGGAATGAAGAATTTAGACCAAAGGCCAATCAAGCGCTTGGACCTATGACGAGGTCATTCAGAGCTGCAAAGGAGACTGAGAGAAAAGAGGTTTGAAAGGTGTAACAGGAGGAAAACCTCTCAGTTGCACAATGAAACAATTGTTAGGAGAGGGCTGAGGAAAGTAAGATGGGAAAAAAAAGAATATGAATGGAGGTACAGTAAAAGGAATGAAAGGGGTTGCAGCTAGGGACCCAAGGGACGCTGCAAAGAACCTTAAAAGATGCAATGTACAGTAGTACAGTACCACCCTAATACAATTCTCCTTGTAGTATAATAATTTACCTACATTTTTTTTATTTTTTTATTTATCTGTTTTTCTAATAACTGGTCTCTTTCTGCATTTTCCTCTGCTTCCTGTTACTTCTTTCGAATAACCACCATATTCTTTGGAAGCTAGAATTTCAAGTCAGTGGACCCCCTGTGGGGTAGTCCCATATGAATAGTCCCATATGAATAGAGTTCATCCTAACCTTCTGTTACTTCTTTAAATGAACACCATAATATTTGGAAGCTAGAATTTCAAGTCAATGGCCCCCAAGTTCCAGATGAATAGGTTTCACCTTCTGAATAATAATAATAATAATAATAATAATAATAATAATAATAATAATAATAATAATAATAATAATAATAATAATAATAATGATAATACAATGCGAATTTGATCCTGAGGTGGTAACTAGTTATGAGATCATGTGATCAGTAAATTATTTACAGTTTTACTGTAATTCTGGCTCATTCTCCGGACGTACACTAATTAATTAACAAATGTACCTGTGTAATTATAAAAAAGTAACTACATTTGACATTACAAAACAGAAACGGAATTAGAAAACATCCTTTTCTAATATCAAAAGATCAGCAATACATGAAAAGGCATATGCACACAAAGGATGAAATATATTGGCCTCTCTCTCTCTCTCTCTCTCTCTCTCTCTCTCTCTCTCTCTCTCTCTCTCTCTCTCTCTCTCTTCAAACAAAACAAACCAACGATCACAAAAAAACCCAGATGTCAAGGGCCTTAATGGAAAATTGCTTGC
>NC_089743.1:35568976-35573976 GCF_040412425.1 Macrobrachium rosenbergii
GTATTATTATTATTATTATTATTATTATTATTATTATTATTATTATTATTATTATTATTATTCAGAAGATGAACCCTATTCATATGGAACATCATTATTATCAATATTATTATTATTATTATTATTGTCCAGAAGAACCCTATTCATATGTAACAAGCCCACCAAAGGGGCCATTGACTTGAAATTCAAGCTTCCAAAGAATGTGGTGTTCATTAGGAAGAATTAAGACGAGATAAGGGGAAATACAGAAAGAAGAGATCTCGCTCATTAAAAAGAAAAAATAAATTAATAGATTAATAAACAAAAGTGAGATTATGTTGCTAAAGATATACTTTGTCAATTACAGAATGCATCAGCTGTTGTATAGTGTCAACATTTAAATGCTATTGACCATTTAAATATTTTATTTTTAGACATTGAACACCTTTCCAAAGACAAAGTCCCCCTATTGTTATTCAGCGTTCCTCGTCGTTGTCCTATTTATTTTGTAAGTTTTCAGGGTAGGGTATGGCCCCGAATGACCTAGATTAATATTGAAGTTGGGGCACAGACAGAGTATTACAAGTAAGGGGGAATGTTCTTCCTTAAATATATTTTCATGTCTGTGATTGTTGGTAGGGAGATAAAGTCATTTATATCCAATCTACATTTTTGTAGACGTGATAGGAGATTGCAATAGCATGTTGAAAACATTTTATTAATATCTTCTTTATATGCATATATATACATATATATATATATATATATATATATAAATATATGATATAGAATTAATATATATATATATATATATATATATATATATATAATATAAAATGTATAATGTATAGTATATATATAATATATACAATAATTATAGTATATGATATATATTATTTATTATTCATCATTTATCATTTATATTCATCATTTATATTTATATATATATATATATATATATATATATATATATATATATATATATATATATATATATATCATATATTATGTATTATGAATTATATATTACACATATATTAAATATTACATATATATCATATATATTATATATATGTATATGTATATATGTGTATATATATATTATATATCATATATTATATATATTATACATTATGTATATTATATGTATATTATATATATATATATATATATATATATATATATATATATATATATATATATATATATATATTTTTTTTTTTTTTTTTTTTCATGATATTGCCTTGTAGAATGTATATCTTCTCATGATTTTGATATATTTACTGTTCTAGTTATAATGTATTCTGTGTAATGATAATAATTGTTGAAATATTGTATGTAGTGTAATTTCATATCTCAAAAGAGTTAGTGATTTAGATAACTTGACAGTGTAATTTAGAATTAATAATAAATTTTTAATAATTTCGTAGTATTTGATCATGTAATTTGTCTCCCAGCCACGTGTGGTTGTGAATGCTTTGTTTTGCTTCGAGTGTCATTGTGCAAGATAACGTGTCGACAGATCGGGATAACAGTCGAGTTGTGTAAGAATTTTTGTCTCATACGAGAAAAAGACAAATGTTTTCGCAATGTTACATGTATTGTTCTGATCGCATCTCATACAATTTTCTGTTCAAATCATGTACGTCCTTTTGAGAGTAAAAGACATGTCTTGATCGATTACATCATGTTTTGTAAGATTGCAGTTCAAAATGTTTTGCTCAATAAGTGACGTCATCTGATTGTTTCATTTCTAACTGGAATCCTAAAAGTTTGCTCATTCTGATTTCAGAGGCCATTCGTGTGGTTCTCTCTCTCTCTCTCTCTCTCTCTCTCTCTCTCTCTCTCTCTCTCTCCAAAAGAGAGAAATTGTTAATGTAAAATATTTGTAGTCAGTTTTATTAGTCTTAGCCTTTGAGATCTGATAGTATTGTTAACAAGTGTATATATTAGTAACGGCACCTATTAATAGTGTGTTTTGTGAATCTCAAGCAGCTGCATTTCAGGTGGTTGAATTTTCACAAGCTTGTGTAAGGTAAAGTGAATTTTACTTATTATTACCATGGTGTAATAAGATATGTTAAGAGATTTTTGCCTTAGTGAAATTATTATTGGTAAATCTTTTGTGTATTTTTGTGTGTTCTTTTGTTTGCAATCTCTTAATTTTTCACATTTTATACAGTGGTGATTTAACATTTATTTACTCAGTATTTTACGTATTTCTTGATAATTTAACATCGCATACTTGACTTAATTTTCATTTACTTAGATTTACTTTTCAAATCTGAAGTGTTTCTGAATAGTTTAAATTTTGCTTGATTAATTCAATTTACTGATAAACCAATCTTTTTAATTTAACTCAAGAATTAATTTAATTTTGTGTTGTTGTTCAAGTAATACTAAATTTTTTTAGATTGTGAATTCTAGATATAAATTTTGAATTTAAAAATAAATGATTGTATTTAAAATTTTTAAAAACAGTGTTTCATTTATTGACCACAAGTGAATAGGATTAACTGTGTGCATAAGACAAAGTGATAAGCATGTTTTGTTCCTTCAGTTTTGATGAAGTGAATTAAGACCAGGGAAACAGTCAAAAGTTGTTTGATGGAGTCATGCCCTTTTACTTTAGCATATTTCTTGTTTAAATGTTGATACCTCACACTTATCTTTATAAACTCAGTCTGATTTTTCACGTGATTAATAAGCTTTTTAAGGGATCACTGTTGCCTTTAGAGTACTAAATTGTTATCTTATTGTTATGAGAGTTCAGGTGTCTGGCTGAAGTGAGGTAAATTTTTGAATTCTATGATTAGCTGTGTAATAACCAGGTGCTTGGAACACTTCGTGACAATAATATATATACTTATATATATATATATGTTTATATATATATATATATATATATATATATATATATATATATATATATATATATATATATATATATATATACATATATATGCCTGCAAGAAACTTATTGATGCCACTAAGGCAATTGCTTTTAACGAAAAGACGTAATGTATACATACACAATTTACATATATATATATATATATATATATATATATATATATATATATATATATATATATATATATATATATATATATATATATATATATATATATATATATATATATATATATATGAAAAAATATCAATCAAATGTTTTAGACGTAGTATTCCAGTCTCCTATCACGCCAACGAAAAATGCCAATTGGATACAAATGACTTTATCTCCCTACCAACTATCACAGACACGAATGGCCATTTAAGGAAGAACATTCCCTCTTGCGTGTAATATTCCATCTGCGCCCCGTCTTTAATATTATTCTAGGTCATCCTGGGTCATACCCAACACTGAAAGATGCAAAAAAATTGGACAACAATGAGCAACGCCGAATAATAGTAAGGGGACATTTTCTCTTAAAAGGTGTTAATTCGCTGAAAATTAAAGTATTTAAAAGGTAAGTAGTAGTTAAACGATGCATTCTGTAAGTGACAAAGTATATCTGCAGTAATAAAATGTTACTTTTATTTATCAATATATATTTTTTATTTATTTTTTTTTTAACGAGCGAAATCTCTTCTTTCTGTATTTCCCCTTACCTCATCTTATTTGTTTGTGAGAAACACTATAATAATATTCTTTAGAGGCTTGAATTTCAAGTCAATGTCCCCTCTTGTGGGCTTTTTACTTATGAATAGGGTTCATCATCATCATCTAATAATAATAATAATAATAATAATAATAATAATAATAATAATAATAATAATAATACGGCACAATCCAAGAATGATGGAAAGCCTCCCGAACATACGCACAAACATGCTTGTAATGTTCCAACATTCCCCCATCTTTGATTTTAATTAATCTTGCTCATACCCAACCTTGAAAACTTGCAAGAAAAGTGGGCAACAACGAGCAACGCCGTATTACCAGAACTACACAAAGGAAGCCTGTACAGATTGGCTCTTAACCTCTCTCTCTCTCTCTCTCTCTCTCTCTCTCTCTCTCTCTCTCTCTCTCTCTCTCTCTCTCTCTCTCTCCTCGCCAAATTGGCCACGAATAATCACCTCATTGTTTTATCCTTTGCAGGAGTAAACAAAAGCCTTCTCGTGTCCCCCGTGACAGACACAAACACACACATAAATCAATCCTAGTGAAGTAATTACCAGGGGACCTGGGAGAGAGGAGGATTAGAATGGTGAAAGATAGGTGGTGGAGGAATAGAAAGCATCCTTTCAGTAGGATTCCTTGGGGAGTCTTGATAATTCGTTGTGTTAGGGGGAGTCTAGTTGAGTCTTTATAAGTCTTTTTTTTTTAGTCTTTCGCTCAGGCTTTTCTTGGTCTTGATTAGACTTGATGGTGTTCAATAGGGACTCTGTAGATTGTTTTGTAAATATGCTAAAAAAATGCAGGAAAGGTAGGTATATATATACACACATTCTATATAAATAAATAAATATATAAATACATATATATATTATATATACATATACTGTATATATATACACACATATAAATATGTGTGTATATATATATATATATATATATATATATATATATATATATATATATATAATATATATATATATATATAATCTTAATAACACGTCATATAAAAGAAATATACCATTACCCATCTCCTGACCTAGGGCCTTCAAATCGCTTCCTTAATTAGTAAATATATTGTCCATGACTTCTGAAAATGCTGAAAGGGGCCATCCTCATTTCTTCTTCAACAAATGTACTCTGATGCCCGTTGCCATTATTATTATTATTATTATTATTATTATTATTATTATTATTATTATTATTATTATTATTATTATTATTATTATTATTATTCCTTGTTCAGCTCTCCTACTTTTGTGCACTTTGACAATATTATTATTATTATTATTATTATTATTATTATTATTATTAAAGGCACTCTGATCTCTATGAACCTAACAGAAGGTCATTAATCATTCTGATGCGGGGATTTCGAATGCAATATATCACCAGGGTGACT
>NC_089743.1:35578976-35603976 GCF_040412425.1 Macrobrachium rosenbergii
TCAGGAAGAAATCTACTTGTCAGGGGGATTTGGAATTTGAATTACCAGTGATTATATTCATTTGCTTTTATGTTTGTGAATGTGTAAAAATTTATATTTTTTATGGATGGGACTAAAAGCCATTTTAATCCAGTTTGCTTTTCGAGAAAAATAACCAGGATTTAAACAGCTCGTGCTGACAAAATATTACTGTAAAATGCAATATTATAAGCTCTTTCCCCCCATATTTTAAATTTTCTTGTTCATTTACATCCATATTTATCCATCTATCTCTCTACACACACACACATACACACACACACACACACATATATATATACATATATATATATATATATATATATATATATATATATATATATATATATATATATAGCACATATACACACATACTGAATATACATGCATATATACATATATATAATATATATACATGCATATATATTAATTATATATTTTTTTCAGAGAGAGAGAGAGAAAAGTTAAGTATACCTTAGTTTTACCAGACCACTGCACTGAGCTGATTAACAGCTCTCCTAGGGCTGGCCCGAAGAGAGAGAGAGAGAGAGAGAGAGAGAGAGAGAGAGAGAGAGAGAGAGAGAGAGAGAGAGAGAGAGAGAGAGTCACAGCAGCAAACAAAACAATACACAATTACCACAATTACCTCTTAAGCCAACGACCGTTCCTTTAATTACTGATCACACGCGGGGCCGCAGCGGCATTCACAAAAAATACTGAATAAATATAACTTCTTTTCTCTTCTTTAACCTTTCCTGTATCACGAATTTAGCCAACGCGGTTATTATTAGAACAGATCTCTGTTCAGTGTGAAACTCCCGGCATCATATTATCCTCTATGATGATGGGGGATTTCAGAAGCAATATATCATCATGCGGATGACTTCGCTTTCCATGAAATGGATTACATTTGACAAACAGGACGCATTTATTTCGGTACGTGTAATGGTCGATGCTGACTTTTAATGCTTCGTGCTAAATTTGTTCTGTTTAAAGGGGCTGTTATGCTAGGTTGGTTGTGGAGCTGCCGAATGTCTGTGTATGTATAGTATATATATTATACATTTTATATATTTACATATACATTGTATATATATATATATATATATATATATATATATATATATATATATATATATATACATACTGTATATATAAAATATATATATATATATATATATATAATACATAAATTTACTGATAAAAATAAATAGTAAGCGAATAAACAAAAAGATTTTTGACTGAAGTGTTGGTAATGGCTATTAATAAATTATATATATATATATATATATATATATATATATATATATATATATATATATATATATATATATATATATATTTATATATATATTATATATTATTATTATTATTATTATTATTATTATTATTCAAGCTTCCAAAAGAATATGGTGGTCATGAGAAAAAAAATAACAGAAGGTAATAGGAAATACAGAAAGAAGAGATCAGCTATTAGAAAGGAAACAAAATAAATTAACAATTAATAATTAAGTAAAACAATTAAATAAAAATATAAATTATTATTATTATTATTATTATTATTATTATTATTATTATTATTATTATTATTATTATTATTATTATTAAATAAAAAAACTGGCAAATAGTATAGGTAAGAAATTTGCCGCATGTGGAGGAAATACAATGTTTGCAAGGTTAATTACTATTTGAATGTTAGCTAGGCAATCATATATCATTGTAAAGGTCACACAATAAGCATTTTTGTAGCGGAATATGGTGACTATTCATCACAATATATTCCCTGATAATATGTCAGCTGTTCACCATTCACTGTTCTCACAATCCTCATACCAGGACAAGGCCAAAAAAAAAAAAAAAAAAAGTTAAGTATACCTTAGTTTAACCAGACCACTGAGCTGATTAACAGCTCTCCTAGGGCAGGCCCGAAGGATTAGACTTATTTTACGTGGCTAAGAACCAACTGGTTACTTAGCAACGAGACCTACAGCTTATTGTGGAATCCGAACCACATTATAACGAGAAATGAATTTCTATCACCAGAAATAAATTCCTCTAACTCTTCATCAGCCGGCCGGAGACTCGAACTCGGGCCTGGTGAGTGCTAGTCCTCAGCTCTACCGACTCTCCCAACGAAGAGCTTTAGGACAAGGCCAAGGGCAAAGGAAGTTGCATTAACCGTTTAGCAAATTATGAGCAATAAAATCAGCCGCGTGGAGAGAGAGAGAGAGAGAGAGAGAGAGAGAGAGAGAGAGAGAGAGAGAGAGAGAGAGAGAGAGACCCACGTCCATTGTGAGCAAACATGACGTAGCGTCAAATTGGCTTACAGGCCAATTAACTACTTTATTTCACGGTGAGGAAAATCAGAGGCAGGTTTTATATCCACACGGTGCTTTATAATTAGTGAGAGAGAGAGAGAGAGAGAGAGAGAGAGAGAGAGAGAGAGAGAGAGAGAGAGAGAGAGAGAGAGAGAGAGAGAGAGAGTTTATGATGTAAAAGGAAAATTAGGCGATTCGCCTCCCACTAACGATTATAGCAGTGTCAGTTTCATATATATATATATATATATATATATATATATATATATATATATATATATATATATATATATATATATATATATATATATATATATATATATATATATATATACATACATACAGTACATACACACTGTATATATATACATATGTGCTGCAATATATATATGTACACTGTATGTATAATTATATATATAGTATGTAAATAAATAAATAAATATAATATATATACATATATACATATATATATATATATATATATATATATATATATATATATATATATATATATATATATATATATATATATATATATATGGTGGAAGTGAACACATGGCAATGAGTTTCACAATTCAGGGCACAAAGGTCATAAAAGGAGTTGGGACCTAAGTATTTCCGTCACTGAAGTTTTTCCCCGAGCAGGCGACCAAGACCTAAGATACCAGCGAACTGGACCCAACTTTTGACCCATCAGCGCTCGAATTGATAACGTTACAAATTCGACTTACCCTTTTCACTTTGAGATATGATGGAAATGTACATACACTCACACACACATATATAATATATAATATAAAATATATATAATATATATATATATATATATATATATATATATATATATATATATATATATATATATATATGTGTGTGTGTATCTATAACAAATATAATTTTTCTTGTCATGTGTTGAGTAAATCGTCATTAAATAAACATATGTCAGGATAGCTTATGAATGTACGATGTACAGTACATATACACACACAATATATATATACATATATATATATATATATATATATATATATATATATATATATATATATATATATATATATATATATATATATATATATATATATATATATATATATACATATATATATATATATATATATATATATATATATATATATATATATATATATATATATATATATATATATATATACACACATTATATATACCTACAAACCTACACACACACTCATGCATTTAAAACCTGCTCTAAAGTATATGTTCATTTAATTAAGATTTGCTCAACACACGCCTGGGATACACTGGATTAGCTAAGCACGCTCTGGGATATGCAAATGGAAGGGAAGAACTTCAGCACTGATGAATAATTCAAGGTTTTGAAACCTGAGAGTAGTAAGTAAGTAGATTTTGGTCTAAAATATTTCGGATGAAATTTACATCCGTCTAGAAAGCGTTCATATATGAATGTTCAGTTTTTAACGTCTTTAGTTGATGAATTGTGATTTTTTTTAGTTTTCTGTACATGAGAACTACTGTGCCGGCTTTGACTGTCCGTCCACACTTTATTCTGTCCGCACTTTTCTGTCCATCCTCAGATCTTAAAAACTACTGAGGCTAGAGGGCTGCAAATTGTTATGTTGACCATCCACCCTCTATTCATCAAACATACCTTATTGTAGCCCTCTAGCCTCGGTAGTTGTTTTTACTTTATCTAAGGTTAAAGTTAGCCATAATCGTGCTTCTGGCAACGATATAGGATAGGCCACCACCGGGCCGTGGTTAAAGATTCATGGGCCGCTGCTCATACAGCATTATACCGAGACCACCGAAGGATAGATCTGTTTTCGGTGGAAATGATTATACGCTGTAGCGGCCATACAGAAAACTCGATTGCCCTTCAGCTCATATTTTTCCTTGATTTTATTCAACCCGTGTTTTTTAATCTCATGTTTGTGCTGCATAATGTCAGACGAATTTTTTACAAACTGACTTATACACAGTACCAATAGGGTTTAATTATATTGCCTCTATGTACATGAGAGAATGTACGGCATATGATTACGGGCAGCTGCAATAATAATAATAATAATAATAATAATAATAATAATAATAATAATAATAATAATGGCGAAAAAATCCACGGTTATGTAACTGTACAAATGTATTAAAAATAAGAGACTTATGCTTCTTTGAGTATTTTTTATAATAATAATAATTATCGTTATTCATTCTAAGATTTATTGTAATGAATCTATATATATATATATATATATATATATATATATATATATATATATATATATATATATATATATATATATATATATATATATATATATATATATATACGTACATACATATACTGTATAGAGAGAGAGAGAGAGAGAGAGAGAGAGAGAGAGAGAGTCAAGTCCAATTCAACTTGGCAGCAACGACACGAGCACAGACACGGGTGTTCTCATCTCTCTATTATCATTTATTTTTTTGTTCCTCAAAATTCCATTTTTTTGTACTTCCTTTAATCTTCAGGTAAAACCTCTAAATCTCTAAAGCATGTCATTAGGGGCGTTGCTCCTCCGTGCATAATGTAGCCTGGAATAATGACATCCAACCCTCTTCGTTACCAACAAGAGAGGCTTAAACCTTTCCCCCCAAAAAAAAAAAATATATATATACGAGGCTAACTTCCTTAATGATGCAAGACTTCTTTCTTACAAGGTTTGAGTTACTGGGGTATTTTTTTCGCCCCAGGTGAATATGTATACGAATGTCACGCCTTCTGTGACGAGTTGTGGAGATGATGTTACATAATTGTTGGGTTTTTACATTTTTTTGTGGGCATATCTTTATATAAATACTTTTGGGAAATATTTGTATAAATAGTTTTGGTGAAATATCCTTATGTAAAAATTTTTGGGAAATATCTTTAAACATTTTTGGGAACTGTCTTTATATAAAATTTTTTGGGAAATATCTTTATATAGAATTTTTTTGGGAAATATTTTTATATAAAAATTTTTGGGAAATATTTTTATATAACCATTTTTGGGAAATATCTTTATATAAACATTTTTGGGGAATATATATAAAAATTTTGGGAACTACCTATATAAAAATTTTTGGGAAATATCTTTATATAAACATTTTGGGAAATGTCTTTATAAATTTTTTTTTAGAACTATCTTTATATAAACATTTTTGGGATCTACCTTTATATAAACATTTTGGGAAATATCTTTATATAAACATCTTGGGAAATATCTTTATAACAACATCTTGGGAAATATCTTTATAACAACATTTTGGAAATAACTTTATATAAAAATTTTTGGGAAATATCTTTATATAAAAATTTTGGGAAATATATTTATATAAACATTTTTGGGAACTATCTTTATATAAAACATTTTGGGAAATATCTTTATATAAACATTTTTGTGAACTATCTCTGTATAAACATCTTTGTGAAAAATCCTTATATAAACATTTTAGGGAAATATCTTTATGTAACCATTAGCTGTAACATGTTTGGGAAATATATTTGTATAAACATTGGCACTAACATGTTTGGGAAATATCTTTATATAAACACTGGCAATAACAATTTTGGGAAATATCTTCACATAAAGATGGACATTAACATTTCTGGAAAATATCTATATATAAACATTGGCATTAACATTTCTGGAAAATATCTTTATACAAACACCGATAGTAACATTTCTGGGAAATACCTTTATATAAACCTTGGCATTAACATTCTTAGGAAATATGTTTATATAAAGATTGACATTAACATTTCTGGGAAATATCTATTGGCTTTTAAAGAAAGATCTACAGTAATTAAGATTAAAGTTTGATTACAATCTTTCTTTCAGGTTCCATTTTTTGGTTAAGAGGAACAAGAGTATGTAGAAGAAGAAGAAGAATAAAATATAATTAAAGAACTCGAGAGTTATTGGATATGTTTTGACAACAGGAAGTAAAAATGTGGCCTTTAAATAATGAAATATAATATCTGTATCTGTTACCAGTGTCAAAGCTGTTGACTATAGAACGGATAGGAGTTAGCACATATATATATATATATATATATATATATATATATATATATATATATATATATATATATATATATATATATATATATATATATATATATATATATATATATATATATATATATATATATATATATATATATATATATACACTGCATATAAATAATGTGTGTGTAAAATAAAGTATATGATATTTATGTGATATTTATGTATATATATATATATATATATATATATATATATATATATATATATATATATATATATATATATATATATATATATATATATATATATATATATACGTATATGTTTACCCACTTTCAGTTTAACTGATAAGAAGACAATGCCATAAAATCAATGTTAAATGACTCATACTACCCAACCTTTAAATTCCTAAGGTTTGGTGACAGTAGGTATGTTTATTATCTATAAAAATAATGCTTAAACCTTTAAATCTTTTATTCATTATTGTTATTTAATGAACTGTTCACACCTGCTTCTAATACCAGTTTAATGCAATTTTAATTTCCCACGTAATGCAATTTACCTCCATAAAAATCTCAACGCCGCAACTCCGTCATTACCTTCTCTACTTCCTTATTCTCTCTCTCATCCAACCCTCATTATCACTCCATTATTATCTCGGCCCTCCTCGCCGCCATCATCATTATCATCTTTCCCCAACATCGTATTTTTTTTTCTACATGAGAATTACAATGTTCATTTTAATGAAACCACCTCATTCACGAAGTTCTCTCATCTCCTCATTCAAAAAACCTTCTTTCTTCTTCTTCTTCTTCTTCTTCTCAAAGAGAATGAAGATGCTTCTCCTTCAGGAACCATCTCCAGGCTCACAAAAGTCTCCTACTTTGTTCCTGGGGCTCCCAAGGTCCTACTTTTGAAGTGGCCCACCACTTACCTCCCCTACCTACCTAGTTTCCTTTCCTTCCTACCTATGGCCTTTTTCTTTTCCATCTCAGTTCACTTTACCTCTGGCCCCTTTTGAGATCGTGCTCTCAAGGTGAGTTATAGGTGGATACAGGTAGGCACGGGTAAGTTACAGGTAGACACAGGCAGGCACAGGTGTGCTCTTTCATCCGCGGCTCTCAACGACCTTTCAAGGTCCAACTTAGAGGTTCGTCCACATGACAGAATACTCAAGGAATTTTTTCTCCTCTCTCTCTATCTGAGCCCAACAAAGCTCGCTCAGCATTCAAGGTAAGACACCCTCAAATTCCTCTGGGTATCCTTGCGTTGCTGACCTTTTCTTATACTGTTTTGTGTGTTCTATCTTTTTTCTTAAAGTTGTTTACTGTTTTTTTGCGTTCTTTATTATCATTTTATCCTTTTTATTTATTTTATTTTCGTTACATGACGTAAGAGAATTGTTTTCTTTGCCTTCGGTTAGAGGTTACGGATACAATCACCGAGATAAATATATTTTACTTTTAAATGCGCTTGTGCATCTATATACCCGTGTCACAGATATACGTTTCTGCGTAAACATATAGGTGTAGCTTTAGTTAAGAAATGTTTATATTATCACTTAAATAAATATATTATTTTCACATGTGAGTGTGCATCTGTGTACCTGTGTCATAGATGGACATTACTTCTGTATAAAAACAATTTAAAACATGTATTTTGATTTTATAAAAGGTAATGAGAGAATATACCAAGAATCCGTTTTCTTTGCTGGAATTGAGCATATATTTTCACTTTTGAATGGTTAGGTAGAAAGGTAAAAAATAAATAAATTATTAAAACATCGTAACTGAAAAAAGACAACACTGTACTGGACATTTAACGGGAAACATTGTTTCATGTTCCAAGAAAAATTAATTGCTCTGTCCCTTAGGAAGAAAAATTATTTTCTTACTGATGGAATTATTTTATGCCAAACTTCTTTGTGTGCTGTATAACATAATGAACAATGAATACTATGAAGAACAACACCGATTTTTAAAGGTGAGGATAACATAAGACCCTTTTCATGAGTGTAAATCTTGAAATATTATAAACAAGTAAAACATGCGCCGAAGTTTCTTCGGCTCAATCGAGTTTTCTGTACAGTGCATAATCATGGCCGTCGAAAATAAATCTATCAATCGGTGGTCTCGGTATAATGCTGTATGAGCAGCGGTCCATGAAACTCTCAGCCGGCCGTGGTGGCTTGTGTTGTTGCGTTGCCAGTAGCACGATCATGGCTAACTTTAACCATAAATAAAATAAAAACTACTGAGGCTACAGGGTTGCAATTTGGTAGTTTGATGATTGGAAGGTGGACGATCAACATACCAATTTTCAGCCCTCTAGCCTCACTAGTTTTTAAGATCTGAGGGCGCACTGAAAAAAGTGCGGACGGAAAGACAAAGCAGGCATAATAGTTTTCTTTTCAGATAACTAAAAATGCATTTAAAATCCTCTTTGTCCTTGTAAATCTGAAGGATTTTAAAGGTATTTTCAACAATACAAAAAGATTTACCCTTAAGAAAAGTATATTTTGTCACAATGACCAGTAATGATAAACGAACATCACTAATTGATGGTGAATATCAGAAGACCCACCACTCCATTAACTATCAGGATGGGTCCATACCACATAAAAACATGTAATAAACACGTCGGTAACTTGTTGCGCATACATCACAAGCAAACTGAACAGAAGTCAGTGACTTATTGGCAATTCTAACCCAGTGCTTCTTACAATTGTATAGTGTTGGCCTAAAGGTCACTGACTTATTTTCAACTTGTTTGTAACGTGTACAAGATAAGTTGTCACCATGTACTGATGACATTTTGCTTGAGTGTGGACGCACCCTTCTTTAACTCTAGCCGAAGCATCGTTCTCCACTTATGGTTGCCGACTTATTTTCAACTTGTTTGTAACCTTGTGTTGATGACATGTTTTACTGTAGTACAGATGACATTTATTTAACCTTGGCCAAAGGTTCGTTGTCCACTTTATTGTTGCTGACTTATTTTCAAGTTGTTTGTGACATGTAACAGATAAGTTGCTGCAGTGTGTTTATAACATGTTTTACTGTAGTACAAACATGCTATTAGGTCATCTTGGCCAAAGGTTTATTTTATACATTAAGGTTGCTGGCTTGTTTTCAACATGTTTGTGACATGTACGAGATCAGTTGCTTCTGTGTGTTTATAACATGTTTCCATGTGGTATAGGCACACTCTTAGCTAACCTTGGCCAAAGTTTCATTTTTCACATATGCTCGCTGATTTATTTTCAACTTGTTTGTGACATGTAAGAGATAAGTTGCCCACATGTTTACAACATATATAAAACATATCATCAATACAAACTGCTAACTTAGGAAAACTTTTTCTTTTTCCCTTCTTATTTTTTTGTAAAAGAAAACTATTGTCCCAGCTTTGTCTGTCCATCCGCACTTTTTCTGTCCGCCCTCAGATCTTAAAAACTACTGCGGTTAGAGGGCTGCAAATTGGTATGTTGATCATCCACCCTCCAATCATCAAACATACAAAACTGCAGCCCTCTAGCCTCAATAGTTTTTTATTTTATTTAAGGTTAAGGTTATCCATGGATCGTGCATCTGGCAGGGCTTTCCGGAGCCGTCACCGACGCACCTTCACTTGACCGCATCTGGGGAGCAACTGAGCGCTGCCAGGTCGTAACTGAGAGTTTTATACAGCATTAAACCCTGTACAGAAAACTCGATTGCGCCAAAGAAACTTCGGCGCATTTTTTACTTGTTTAATGACTTCCTACGACCTGAAACCCATTAGCATCTGGTCTGCAGCAGAGGAACCGCTCAACTGCCATTTATCACGGGGGTCGAACTGAGGACTGCGGGGTACAATACAACACAAAGTAAGATGGCAAAGTTCATCTGCTGGAAGGCCATTCATCTTGCTTAATGGAGGTCAAGGCTTTATGTATTCACGGGGTGATGGAGGCCCTTGTTGCAATACGTCTCCCTTCGGAGGAGAGACTGAGAGAAACTAATCTCCATAATTTAGTAGCTGGTACAATTAGCATGCTTATATACAGGTATTTATTTATCTTTTTCTTTGAGGTGGGGATAATGGCTGTTTGTTTCTTAATGGGAATTAGGTAATGGTTGTGCGATGTCTTCGTTTATAGAAAGTTTTTGCAAAAGATAATATATTTTAAAATGAAGTTTAAGGAAAGTGCAGTTAAATCAAACGTCTTATTTTGCACAAAAGTGCAATAAATGCTATTCGTTGAATGTATTTCCAATAAATCAAATAAAATGGTAATAATTCTTCCACTGTGTTTAATAAACAAAGGCTTGCATTTGGAATCTCATTTCCCCACCCTTTGTTTTACTTCAAAGATGTAAATTAACAAAATTGCAAAAGATGCTAGGAAAGTATATTTTTGTGACACATTCTTGTTCAAAAGTAGATGATTTGTGATTGACAATCTTCTACTTCTGAACAAGAATGCATCACAAAAATATACTTTCCTAGCATCTTTTGCAATTTTGTTGCTAATCTTTACACGAAGTAAACAAAGGGTGGAGAAAAGAGATTCCAAATGGAAGCCTTTGTTTATTAAACACAGTGGAAGAATTATTACCATTTTATTTGATTTGCTGGCTAATGTAGAAACGTTGTTCATAATTATAGAAACCTATTGCATTATATAACTATTATTATTGTTATTATTACTGTCGTCGTTGTTGATGTAATGTAACTATTATTATTATTATTATTATTATTATTATTATTATTATTATTATTATTATTATTATTATTATTATTATTACTATTATTATTATTATACGTATCACAGTTAGTGAGGGCTAAACTAGACTTATGGTGGCTTTAATGCATTATAAGAATTTCGCAAAATCCCACTGGTCTATTTCTAAGGCTTTCTTTTTTTTAAACTTGAAATCAGGCACATTTAAGTCCAGCTTGCCCTACTGGGGCTATTTATACTTCAAAGTACTCTACCAAAGCTCTGAGGAACGAGGAATTTGACATTTCATCTCTCATTTTTTACGTACCGATCACTTAACCGTTGAAATAAACTAAAGGTTAATTCTACTGAGTCATATAAATTTCTGTGCTTTCTGTACTTTCGTGAAATTCGCTGGATTTCTGGTGAACATAGTTTTTCTTTGTTTTAGGATTGGCTGAATATTTCGCTAAAGGTGGGTTTTTTCATTCAATGAAAGACAGCTCGGAAAACTGAGTCCGGTATTGATGTAATTAAAACAAAACCTGATTTTTCTTATGTATATATATATATATATATATATATATATATATATATATATATATATATATATATATATATATATATATATATATATATATGTATATATATATAAGACATATATATATAAAATATGAGTCTGGTATTGATGTAATTAACACAAAACCTGATTCTTCTTATATATATATATATATATATATATATATATATATATATATATATATATATATATAATCATGAAGCTACATATGTCGTTTAATATCAATTCACGCTACTTCGGGAATATCCCTGATGGGGAACTGTCACCGAAAGGGAATTTTTTAAGCGATAAATGGATTGGTACTGCCGGGTCTCGATCCCTCGACACAGTACCTTCCAACGACTCCATTTGATAGTCAAACCATTGAGCCACCAAGAGAGTTATAAGTTAATGCTGAATCTGCCATACTTATTTACCTGTCAAGAGCGGGGAAACTGTACTTGGCTTCGGCATTAACCCACCTCCACCATGGAAGGTCATTGGTACGTTTGGAACACACAGCTCTTATTATGAAATTTTTATCATACCATGATTTATATATTATCATGAAGCTACAAATGTCGTTTAGTATCCAATTCATGCTATCATGGTGGAGGTGGGTTAATGCCGAAGCCAAGTACAGTTTCCCTGCTCTCGACGGGTAAATAAGTACGGCAGATTCGGCATTAACTTATACCTCTCTTAGTAGCTCAATGGTTTGACCATCCAATGGAGTTATTGGAAGGTACTGTGTCGAAGGATCGAGGCCCAGCGGTACCAATCCTTTTATCACTTAAAAAATAACCCTTCGGTGGTAATTCCCCATTGGGGATATTCCCGAAGTACCGTGAACTGGATATTAAACGACATTTATAGCTTCATGATAGTGTGTGTATATATATGTGTATGTATATATGTATATATATATATATATATATATATATATATATATATATATATATATATATATATATATATATATATATATATATATATATATATATATATATACTTTCATACACACACACACATATATATATATATATAATATATATATATATATATATATATATATATATATATATATATATATATATATATATATATATATTTTAGTGTAAGGAGTCACGAGTCCATCCATATTAATAATCATCAATAAGGGGAAGAGGACACACGCACATGAATAAGCTGTCTTTATTCCAACGTTTCGTAATTGTCCATTTAATTTCATCACCAGGGCTGTTAAAATGAAACATAAAATTCATTGTGAAATTGTAAAAAACAAAGAATTAAGAATTAAAAAGGTGAAAATTATTCTTACCAAATTTAAGAAATATATACAACATCAAAATTAAGGGAATGAACACAATTTACAAAAATCTTTACATTAAAATGAAAGGTAACAGAATATACAGTAAACTAGAAATGAAAATAGCAGTGAACAGAGTTATAGAACAAAAGATTAAACGACCGACCTAGAGGAGTGACAGAGTTAAACTAAACGTAAACATAAATGGACACAACATAAGTCAAGACAAACACAGAGGGGGGAGGAGGCCGTATGTGTGTTTAGCGACGGAGCAAGTTGTTTAATAAAAAGTGATTCTAAAATAACAAGGTCATGAGGGTTGGTAGTATAGCCCAAGATGGAAAAATCTTTATTATCGATGTGTGTTACAAATTGTGGAGTGGTTTCTAATATTGGAATGTTCTGGGTTTGAAATTCTGCTACCAGTACGGAAGCTTACGCCACGATGACAATCGTTCAATCGACACGTATCTTAAGGAGTCTGCTGGTGGATCCCACATAGGTCCCTGTTTGACATTCAGGGCAAGTATACGTATAAACAACACAAGAGGGCATATGAGGTAATAATCGCTCTTTAGTTTTAAAGAGTGAACCGATGGTGAAAGGGTTCTTGGGAATCAAATTAATGGCAATGGCATAAAAATGTTCCTGAATAATTTGTGTGAACTTTTACGAAATTTGAGGTCATGAGTAAATGGAAGCATGCGTAAAACTTCATTTTTTGGACAGTTAAAACTTTTGGTTTTGTACTGGAATGTTTGTCGTGTAGGTGATATAATTTCTTGAGCACCAGCTTTGCGGAAAAAGTTATTATTAAAAAGGTCAATTAAAAACGTAACGTCGTTATGGAAAAGGGTCCAGTTCGAGTTAAGGACGAGCGCTCTGTGGAGAAGGGTAGAAACGGAGTTGTATTTAAAATTATCAAAACAAGACCTATAAAAGTTGGTACCAAGTCCAGTAAAAGTTTTCTTCCTAAAAATCGACAGGTTTAATACCACGATATATTATATATATCTATGTATACATATATATAATATGAATTTTTATACATACATATATATATATATATATATATATATATATATATATATATATATATATATATATATATATATATATATATATATATATATATATATATATATGAACGTGTGTGTGTGTGTGCGCGTGTGTGTGTATGCGTGCTTGTGCATATGATTATGATAACCATTATAAAATGTATAGCCTAGTGCCTACTCACATCATGACAGTTTCACTAAATATCATCCGGAACAATTAGTTATTGAAACCCACCCAAAATGTCACAGCCAATCTAAGTGTCATAAGGTTTTGGTAAAAGATCTCTCTCCCTCTTTTTTGGAGGACCAGGCAAACATCTCTTATGAACTTCATGGTGTCAGACGTTTAACTTTGAATTGGAACTTTAAAGAGTTCAATCAAAGATAAAACGCATTATTACCCTAAAACAATTCACCTTATGTTTTAATAACTGACTTCCATTTTAATCTGTTCGTTTATTTATGGTAATTTATTCGTTTCCCTAAATGGTCTCCTCTTTCTGTATTTCCCTTTACCTTTTATTACTTCCGTCATATGAACACATTATTCGTTGGAAGCTTAAATTTCAAGTCAATGGCCCCTTTTGTGGGTTTGTTCCATATGAATGGAAGTTCATCTTCGGAATCTATAATGATAAAATCCGAGTGGATCTTTTTTGTCCGCCCCAGACGGGGGCTGCATAGGTAGGGGATCGGGAGGGTAGGGGAGACATGATACATCCACCCTCCTCCCGCAAACCTGTTTGTACACCCCGGTTGGGGCGGAGTAGGTAGGGGATCAGGAGGGTAGGGGAGAAATGACACACCCACTCTCCTCCTGCAAACCTGTTTGTCCGTCCAGGGTGGTGCGGGGTACATAGGGGATTGGGAGGGTAGGGGAGACATGATACATCCACTCTCCTCCTGCAAACCTGTTTGTCCACCCCGGGTTGGGATGGAGTAGGTAGGGGATCAGGAGGGTAGGGAAGAAATGACACATCCACGCTCCTCTTGCAAACCTGTTTGTCCACCCTGGGTGGGGGCGCAGTAGGTAGGGGATCAGGAGGGTAGGGAAGAAATGACACATCCACTCTCCTCCTGCAAACCTGTTTGTCCGTCCTGGGTGGGGCGGGGTAGGTAAGGGATCGGGAGGGTAGGGGAGACATGATACATCCACTCTCCTCCTGCAAACCTGTTAGTCCGCCCCGGGTGGGTGCAGAGTAGCTAGGGGATTGGGAGGGTAGGGGACACATAACACGTCCACTCTCCTCCTGTAAACCTGTTTGTCCGCCCAGGTGGGGGCTGGGTAGGGGAGACATAACGCATCCATCCTTCAGCCTCTTGTGGCATGGAGCACGTCAAGCTTGTAAAAATAATAATAATCATCGTCCTAAATACAGCCAGTAAAATTTGGAAATAACCTGAAGAATATTTAGAGGGAGAATCATCTACTGTTTGAGAGAGAGTTAAAATGATAAGAAATATACTCTGAGAATATATTTCTTTCTAACCTTTACCCAGATATCTTTGGACATTTTCAATAATGCATTGATTCAATCTGTGTTTGAGTAGAAGACTTTTTGTGAACAAATGAAAAGAGCTGTCTGTCTTTGTAACTTCTGAATAGTTTAGCTTGTACAAGAAGGTGTATATGTATATGTATATGTATATATATATATATATATATATATATATATATATATATATATACATACATATATATAGTATATACATATATATATACACACATAAATATATATATATATATATATATATATATATATAATATATATATATATATATAGTATATACATATATATATACACACATAAATATATATATATATATATATATATATATATATATATATATATATATATATATATATATATATCACACTTTACCACAGGTGAAAAATATGAGACGGCATAGGCGACATCAGGTCCACACCTGGCAGGTGTCAGGGAGGCGGGTTTGGGATACTCATTAGCATTGCTGACCCCGTACTATGTTTACAAATATGATAATCTTATTTCCATACATCTCTACTGTCTACCTTAAAATTTAAACAATTTACACATTTTTTTTGATATTAAAGGATCAAGTTTATACATCCCTTGACTGATATTCATTTTATGGCCGTAACTTTCTTTTATAAAGCTAGATTCAATGATATTACTTTCCAGTGCGTTATTGCAATATATAATCCTTTTTGCCCCTTCCCAGTTGATAGCATGATTGTTCTCACTAACATGGGCAAAAATACTACTGTTCCTCTGTGAATATTTCACACATTTTTTATGCTGTTCTATTCTCTTTTCCAGTACTTTACCAGTTTGGCCAATATAAAAGTTATCACAAGACTTATATGGAATTTTATATACACACCCTTTAGTATTGTTGGGGGAGTTCTTGATAAGTACATGTTTCATAGTTTTGTTGTTCTGAAATCCGACATTAACATAAAAACTCTTAAGAGGATGGGGCATATCTTTCATATTATTATTATTATTATACAGCAGTACAAGCAAATTTTTTGTGTTGTAGGGTTCTTTTTAGTTTTGATACATAGTCTTTTTTGCTGCTTCTAATGCATTGTTTAATACGCTGTCTGGATATTTCAATTTCTTGCCTGAATTCCTAATCTTAACTATTTCCTCACCAATATATTTAGGGCTACATACACATAATGCTCTTAAAAACATAGGTGAAAACACTGTTTTTTAACCTTATTGCTTTGTCCGGAATAGAAATGCACGTAGGAAGAAATATTAGTGGGTTTTCTATATGCACTATATTTAAACCCACTACTATTTCTTCATATGAGGACATCCAAAAAGGATAAGAACCCATCATTTTCCGTTTCCATAGTGAATTTAATAGATGGTACTAATTGATTTAACTTGGCAGATACAACAGGGGTCTGCCACGTGGTTAGTTATTCTAGCACTGGTTCAATTATTGAAGAGTCTATGATCAATACTCTTGAAAGGGATACTGATGAACTGATTGCAGTGGCCTTGCCACTGTAAGAAGCACAAGACAAGCAAATTTTCCACAGCTGACGATATACTGTCTTATAACAGAACGATGGAGACCCTTGTTGAAATTTCACCAGGGATGGAGGGATGCGTTTCATGGGAATGCACAGGCAATGTGACTGGGTGGTTGAAAGATGACCACGTTGGGGGGTCAGCTCAATAAGGAGCATACAAGGGGATGTGTGTTGGTCTGCTAGTGGTAGGGTTCTGAGGCTGAGGTCAGCTGTCTCTCGCCTTATGTGACCTCGGAGGCTTAATTTCTTGCTCCTTCCAGAGGGCACTGGGATTGCAAGATGGTGGTTCAGTCACCTCATTTTCTATGTTGGAATCTCACAAATTCTGGTGACCTCTGGCAACCCATGTTCGCCAGTTTTTATGGGGGACTCAACCTATCTGGTGGATATCGGCAGACTTCTGTCTCCAGTCGCCTTTTATCTGAGAGGAGGTAATTCAAGCAGTCACCAGGTCTTAGGAAAGATAAACAGATGCACGAAAAAAGGGGATCACGGAGATAAATTTATGTAGAGGCTGAACTTCTCATGCCCCTCCTCAGTTAGTTATCAGTATGAAAATACTTTAAGTAATTTGCAAGGCAGTTTGGAGGTTTGGGTTTGCTTACGAAGTGGTTTCCCTCATCACAATATATATATATATATATATATATATATATATATATATATATATATATATATATATATATATATATATATATAAATATACATGTATATATATGTATATGTATTAAATATGTATAATATATACATATATATATATATATATATATATATATATATATATATATATATATATATTCATATGTATATATATATGTATATGTATATATATGTATATATATAAATATACATATATACAGTATATAATATATATATAATATATATATATATAAATATATATATATATATATATATATATATATATATATATATATATATATATATATATATATATATATATATATATACATCAGAGAAATACCTAATACAATTTATGAATAACTGTAAAGAAATATAAAAAAACACTCAAACGTATTGTAGAAATTTAAACATTTAGAAATACAGAGAATATTTCTTCCTTTTTCTTTATCACACTCCACTGTGCAAGGAGTTAAGACAAGGCAAGTTCAAAGTAATATCCTCATACATACATACACAAATATTATTATGTATGTATTTTTATTATAATTTTAAAATACTGTTGTCAAAAGTTTACATCTTAGATATATGGGTATTTTGAAGAACACTGAATAATTTCATATTGCACGTATGTATTTACGTATGTATGCATATATTTCATACATACATACATACAGTATATTCCTACATACATTACATACATACATACATAAATACACAATATCTTCAAAGATACATACATCATACACAGTATCTAGTATCTTCACACATACACATACATACATACAATATCTAAATACATACATACATACATACATACATACATACATACATACATACATACATTCATACATACATACATACATACATACATACATACATACACACACGAACACACACACACACACACGCAAAGCCACCAAGCACTTGCAGTACCATGCCAAGATCAGAGTATCCTGTAATCTTCTTCATTGCTATTTACGACACAATGGCTGCCTTATAAATCCTTTTTTTTTTTTTTTTTTTTTTTTTTTAGAATTCCCACGGATACCTGAAACCTTGATGTAAAACGACTCCAACATGATAAATAGCACTGTTCCTCGGCGAAGCACTTGTGGGCTTATCCGCACGGCAACCGAAATGCCACGTGCGCTCCCGTGTTCATTTAGTTAATGTAGTTTCTGAGCTGAGTAAAAGATATATAGCAAAATTTATGAACAGAGAGAGAGAGAGAGAGAGAGAGAGAGAGAGAGAGAGAGAGAGAGAGAGAGAGAGAGAGAGAGAGAGAGCAACCTCGGGATTAAATAATTCTGGAACGGTTCACGAATGCTCCTGTAATATTGATAAAGGAATGGAACACTTGGTAATAATACTGAAAAATTTTAATATCTTAGAACGGTTTAGGAATGTTTCAGTAATGTTGATATAGTAGGGGAATCGAAGAATATTAGTAACAATAATATTAGTAAGAGAGAGAGAGAGAGAGAGAGAGAGAGAGAGAGAGAGAGAGAGAGAGAGAGAGAGAGAGAGAGAGCACAACCTCGGGATTAGAATTTTGGAACGGTTCCGGGAGGTTCCAGTAATATTGATAAAGTGAGAGAATAGAAGACAGTTAGTAAGAGCAATAATGATAAGATCTTGGAACGGTTTGGGAAAGCTCTAGTTACTGAATAATAATAATAATAATAATAATAATAATAATAATAATAATAATAATAATAATAATAATAATAATAATAATAATAATAATAATTTCTTGTTAAAAAGCATAGCTGTTTTATACGAGAGTTAAATACTGAGTCTTCTCAAATTCTTTTATAATTCTTTTCTCTTCTACGTTTATTTTGGAACATTAACTGGCCATTATTAACGTAGAAGAGAAAGGAATTTTAAGGAAAACTGAGAAGATTCAGTAAAAAATGATCTTGGACAGCAAGACAAGAGATTTAGAAAATAAATGTGATGAAGTACAATCATCTAAAGGCGGAACTGGGAGAAAACCCCACAGTTGCATTAAGAAGTAATAGCTGGAGAGGTTGGACAGCAAGATTGAAGAATGGAAGAGGAATGAAGGTAAGGTAAATGGCTAAAAAGTGGTTGCAACTAGGTGCCGAAGGGACGCTGCAAACAGCTTTCAGTAATGCCGACAGTGCACCATGTGATTTGCATTTATTGCACTACCCCCTTGCAGGGTACAAGAAGATTAATCGGAACAGATTCTGTTAAGTGAAGGATTATAACGACTATTTTATTATCCAAGATAAAAAAACAACAGTCTTTAGTAAGAGGAAAAATTAAAAAATCATAGCAAACAAAGACCTATTTACTTGTAGTTATAATTGATATGCGTAGCAGAAGGCTTAAATAGATACCATAAAGATTATGAAACTTAAAAATGAATCGCTTTTCCATTCCCAGTCTTATGTAAACAACTCATTAATATCATTACCGAATAAAAATACTCTTAATGAGCAATTATAGATTTGTTTTATGTTAATCAGGTCCCGGGAGAGTAATCAATAAGCTTTAAATTTTTCCTATGTCATGGCAATGTAACAAGGCTTCTTTGTTAACTCGAAATATCACGTTTAAGCTTCCCTTACGCTCTAATTTGCTCTTTTATACAAAGCTTATTATGACTACTACCTCATTACTGCCAAGGGCTTATCATTATACTTATGAGCACTTCATTCGAGCCTTTCTTAATTCCAGCGTCCCTCCCGCCCCGGCCACCCTAGTACAACACTTAGCAAGGCAATGTTCTCTCCTCAGTTTCGACAAAAAGGAGCTTTTAAACATCTGTAATTTGGTGTGGCTTTACGCCCTACCACTCACCCGGGGATCCTTTCGTGACGAGAGGCCCTTTGGCAAAAGGACCTCCTTTGTTTCAGGCGTAATTTAAAGGGTCGGAATGAACAGGTTAATTCGCCTTTGTTTGAGGCGGGTTAAATGGTTTCTTCTTCTCGTGTGTTTTTTGGGAGGGTATTTTTGGCCCTGGGAGACCCCAGTCGATTTATATAACCTGCATCCTTAGTAAGAGATTCTTAGATCCTTACTATGCTTTTTTTATGATTAGCCAGTTGGCCCGGGGGGCATTTTCCCGAGATGTAACCGAGTAGCGGGACCTTTCCCTGAAAAAAGCAGGACGCCATAACTTGAAATCTAACCATAGAATTTTCTTGAAAACAACCTCATTATGTTTCCCACTCCCAAATTACTCTCGAGGTACTAATCTAACCTAACCTAACCCAAACCAACATAACCTAACCTAACCTAAGCCAGGGGCTTGACAAAAAAGCCGGGACTGGTTTACTACTAGCATACATCTCAAGAATTTGCGACCCGGATATGAACCTAAACGGTTTCAAAGTCCAAGCGAAGATGCAATACATTACTCCCCTGCAGCTATTATCCTTGTACTTCTGATAAATTTATCTATATTTTTATATATTGGTAATTTGTTAATTTACGTTTTTTACTATCGACTCATCTCTTCTGCCTTACTTCCTAGTACCTTCTGTAATTTCATTCAAATGGACACCATATTCTTTGACAGCTTGAATTTCAATTCAATGGCCCCTGTGGGCTTGTTCCATATGAACAGGGTTCATCTTCTGAATAATAATAATAAAAATAATAATAATAATAATAATAATAATAATAATAATAATAATAATAATAATAATAATAATAATAATTATTATTATTATTATTATTATTATTATTATTATTATTATTATTATTATTAACATGTACACGTCTGCTAGTATTTCGTCGAAATTTCATATCTTGGGAACCACTACAAGAGATTAAATTATGTCATTTACAGATATTTCCTACAAAGTCCTCTTCAGTATAATCTGCGTCGCGTAATGCTTTCCCCTAAAAGCATATTTAAGTACATTCCTAATAATAATAATCCTCGTGGCTAGTAGCTTCGAAATGACGTTTACATTTGCTTGTGTCACACGGCAATAAAATACAGTTACAATATACATAATTATAACCTGGGAAAGACTCGACAGTAGCTACGACTGAGAAGTAAAAAGTGCGCCGAAGATTCTTCAGCGCAATCGAGTTTTCTGTACAGCGTAGTATCATGCCACCGAAAATAGATCTAGCTTTTGGTGGTCTCGGTATAATGCTGTATGAGCCGCAGCCCACGAAACTTTAACCATGGCCCGGTGGTGGCCTTGCCTATATCGTTGCCAGCGCACGATTATGGCTAACTTTAACCTTACATAAAATAAAAATTACTGAGGCTAGAGGGCTACAATTTGGTATGTTTAATAATTGAAGGGTGGATGATCAACATACCAATTTGCAGCCCTCTAGCCTCAGTAGTTTTTAAGATCTGACAGCAGACAGAAAAAGTGCGGAGAGAAAAAAGTGCTGATGGACAGACAAAGCCAGCACGATAGTTTTCTTTTCAGAAAACTAAAACATGAATGAGGTCAAAATATAAATAAGACTTACTTATACTCTACTCTATTCAAGTTCTGACAACTCCAAAGATTGTCACTAGATGCCAGCACTCTAAACCAACGACTGCAATGTTTACTTTCATCGGTAACTTAAGCCTTGGTAACTTGTACATAAGTTATTTTCAGGGGGAATATTTTAGAGTAAAATGCAAGTTCAGGGGAATATTTTAGAGTAAAATGCAAGTTCAGGGGGAATATTTTAGAGTAAAATGCAAGAAGTAGTTTTGGCAGGAAGTTCTGCTTGGCATTATGACCTGATGTTAAGATTGTGACGAATATGAGTGGCCTTATGACCTGATGTTAAGAATTTGGCGAATATGATTGATTTTATGACCTGACGTGAAGATTGTGATGAATATGAGTTACCTTACGACCTGATGTTAAGAATTAGACGAATATGATCGATTTTATGATCTGATATGAAGATTGTGATGAATATGAGTGACCTTATGACCTTACGTGAAGATTTTGACGAATAAGAAGAATTTTATGACCTAATATGAAGTCCTTGATGAATAATAGAATTTTTTTTATCTGATGGGAAGATTGTGGCGAATATGAGTGACCCTATGACCTGATGTTAAAAATTAGACGAATATGATTGATTTTAGATCTCATGTGAAGATTTGATGAACATGCGTCACCTTATGACCTTAAGTGAAGATTTTGACGAATAATACGAATTTTATGACCTGATGTGAAGATTGTGACGAATATGAGTGACCTTATGACCTGATGTGAAGATTTGGACGAATAAGAACAATTTTATGACCTGATGTTAAGATCGTGACGAATATGAGTGACCTTTTGACCTGATGTTAAGAATTAGACGAATGTGATTGATTTTATGACCTAATTAGAAGACTGTGATGAATATGAGTTACCTTATGATCTGATTTGAAGATTTAGACGAATAAGAACAATTTTATGCCCTGATGTGAAGATTGTGACGAATATGAGTGACCTTATGACCTGATGTGAAGACAGTGATGAATATGAGTGACCTTATGACCTGATGTGAAGATCTTGACGAATAAGAACAATTTTATGACCTGATGTGAAGATTCTGATCAATATGAGTGACCTTATGACCTGATGTGAAGATCTTGACGAATAAGAATAATTTTATGGCCTGATGTGAAGACTGTGACCAATATGAAGACCTTATGACCTGATGTGAAGATCTTGACGAATAAGAATAATTTTATGACCTGATGTGAAGATTGCGACCAATATGAGTGACCTTACGACCTGATGTTAAAAGTTAGACGAATATGACTGATTTCATGACCATGTGAGTAGACAGTTACGGATATGAGTGACCTTATGACCTGATGTTGAGGCGAATATGTGAGTTATTTCCGGACAAGAAAATATGTTTTCTTAGAAGTTAATTGAGAATTGTGTCTTGATGTGATGTAGTTTAAATGACGAATTGATATGGCTGATTTTAAATTATCTTAATTTGTTTTAAAATGATTTTAAGATACAAATTGGTAAAATTGGAAATTGTTTCCTTTGCTCAAAAAGTTCGATAGTACTGGGAATCAAATATATATATATATATATATATATATATATATATATATATATATATATATATATATATATATATATATATATATATATATAACAAAGGCAACAACACTGTGTTTATAACTACGACAACAATGCAAATATAAAAAGACCAAAAGCTACAAGAACAATGTTATTA
The DNA here is from genome assembly GCF_040412425.1 of Macrobrachium rosenbergii. Taxonomy (NCBI): domain Eukaryota; kingdom Metazoa; phylum Arthropoda; class Malacostraca; order Decapoda; family Palaemonidae; genus Macrobrachium; species Macrobrachium rosenbergii. The sequence goes on from NC_089743.1 coordinate 35,602,846, forward strand.
TAACATCAGCAAAAATTATAACTGTGAGCACAGCGAAATAGGTAACAACAACAACGTGAATACAACAAAACAACAACAATATGACCACAACATAACAACAACAACAATATGAATACAACAACACTGACAGCAATAACAGTCATAACACGACAGCAACATCGCGCTCTTATCTTTATCACGTTGTCAAGGCAACTCAATTTGCTGGAGAATAAATGCCTGTTTTCCACCCCACCAAACAAAATATTCCAGCTGGTTTGAAAAACATCAAGATAAACTAAGGCATTATCTCAAAGATGATCCCCCCCTCCTTCAAGAAAATAAAGGGAGAAAAACAGCCACCCCAGTATAATTAATTATCGTAGTGGTTAATTATCATGGTTAATACTACGTGTGTTAAAACGTGGTTAATTTAGCATTAGAGCTGTGTAGAAGGATTCAGTATTTAATAATTGCCTTTAGAAATATTACATTTTCTTCTAAGGAGTAAAGTTTCTTCCGGCGAGAGAGAGAGAGAGAGAGAGAGAGAGAGAGAGAGAGAGAGAGAGAGAGAGAGAGAGAGCACTCATAGTTTACAATAAGCATTAACCTGTGGTCTTAAATACTTCCTTACAATGCTAAACATTGTGAGAGAGAAAGAGAGAGAGAGAGAGAGAGAGAGAGGGGCGGGGTTATAATCCATTTGACGCCATATTTCAGCCGGAATATATAATTTCGTTCCCACTCCCTCCTTGTTTATGGTCGGCAAAACAGCCAAAAGCGCAACTTCCACATAATTCAGGGTTCCCGGGACATAAAGTTCCGCCACGCTTTCGCGCACCCGCACAGGCACACTCGCACGCGCACACACACACACACACACACACACACGCGCGCGAGCGCGCGTAAACACAACTCGCTTGTTTATTATACCTTCCCCTGAACACCTAACCGTATACCTAAGTACTTTGTAAAGGTATATAGAACGAGCTCCTACTATGCCTTACGATAATATTGTTCTGTCACTTCCTCTCTCTCTCTCTCTGCTGAATATTCAACTTATTCCTAAGCCTTTATCAACAATTCTCTCTCTCTCTCTCTGCTGAATATTCAACTTACTCTTAAGGCTCTATCAACATCTCTCTCTCTCTCTCT
>NC_089743.1:35611476-35628976 GCF_040412425.1 Macrobrachium rosenbergii
GAATGATAATATTTGATATATTCCAAGCTTTAACTGGAAGTTCTGTAGGTATTTTCAGATGTTGCCTCTTCCTTTTCAATACTGGATTAAAAGCAACCTACTTGTTGAAATTATAGATACAGTCAGATGTTACGACTATACCCATAATGACGTAAGTTAGTTGTTTTTAATCCAATACTAGAATGTGATACCTATCTTGCGTGTGAAAAAAATTTCTTAAATAAGAATCTGAAAATACCTACAGAACCTCCAGTACAATTTACCATCCTCTGTCTAGAGCAAAAAAAATATATGTATTGTTATCATCCTTAAGGGAAATTGAAGTGAATTAAATATAGAACTTTGGACAAAGGCTAAGCACTGGGACCTATGAGGTCATTCAGCACTGAACCGGAAATTGACAGTAAAAGGTTTGAAAGGTGTAAGAGGAAGAAAACCTCGCAGTTCCACTATGAATCAATTGTTAGGAGGGGGTTCACTAAAGTAAGATGGAAGAAAGAGAATATGATAGGAGATACAGTAAAAGGAACGGAAGAGGTTGCAGCTAGGGGTCGAAGGCACGCTGCAAAGAACCTTAAGTAATGCCTACAGTGCACCGCATGAGGTGCACTGACGGTACTAACCCCCTACGGAGCTTAAGAGAAATAAATAAGTATGCTTCCAACTGAGTTGGTTTCCAACGTGCAGTAAAAATATATAAAAAAATTTACCAGACTTTTTCCCGACGTGACGTGATCATTTGTATATCTGGTGCTGTATCCTCTATAGTCTTCGTATTAAAGGTGGGTAGATCCCACCACTGGTGATAAAAATAGTAAATATTCCTTTTGTCAAACTGAAGTAAGTACAGTATCTGTCTATCTATCTGCCTATCTATCTATCTATATATATAAATATATACAGTATATAGACATACATATATATATATATATATATATATATATATATATATATATATATATATATATATATATATATATATATATATATATATATATATATATATATATATATATATATATATATATATATATATATATATATATATATATATATATATATATATATATATATATATATATATATATATATATATATATTACAACCTAATAAGACACTACTAAGAAAACTGCTACATAATTTTAAGCAAGAAAATTATTAAATTTTAATACTATACTTAAACAACTCACTTCCCGACGTGACAGAGAACTGTCCAACTCCCAAAATTTCTTCTCAGAAGCAATTTGATAACTAAACAGACCTAATGTTCACCTTATTAACCAATCACCTGCTTAGAGAACTATATAATTCACTTAAGCTCAGTTGCCCCTCGGGATTTGCACTTGTATCTCGTTGTTGATAACGAGGCTTTAGAAGCCTCTAATGGCCAGATTTGCCCGACTCTGTGACGTCAGGTGAGTAATACTTTTTCCAGTTTCCAGTTATGGGGTTTGTAGCCTGACCAGCCCCGACGGTTTGCTACAGATCTTGGTGTGTTGATGACCAGGTGGGAATGTACGTTTGGTTTGAGCTGTGGTCTCTCTCTCTCTCTCTCTCTCTCTCTCTCTCTCTCTCTCTCAACGACTTTAAACACCGAACCCTCAACGACTCTTTAGGGTTTTAGGCAAGTGACTTCTCAACTTCCCAACTCTCTCTTCCTATTTCTCTCTCACTCTCTCTCTCCTTTCCGCTTCTCTCTCTTTCTCTCACTCTCTCTCTCTTTCCCACCTCTCTTTCTCTCTCTCTCTCTCTTTCCCGCCTCTCTCTCTCTCTCTCACAATTTCTCTCTTTCCCGCCTCTCTCTCTCTCTCTCTTTACCGCCTCTCTTTCTCACACTTTCTCTCTCTCTCTCTCTCTCTCTCTCTCTCTCTCTCTCACTCTCCCGCCTCTCTCTCTTTCCGTGGGACTGTGGCTGGTATCCAGAAACCATGCGATCGCATTTGTCAATACGAAGGCGATCGCGGTTGTATGGTCCCAAACGAAGAACTATCGTGGTATCCAGAAACCGTACGACGGCCTCAACTCCATCGCATCGCATCGCTGGTTAAGCAGGTTTACCAACATATGCGGTTACTGGGAATGAAATGCCTGGAATCGATGATTACAAGGCTGTATCAGTATCATAGGCAATTTCTTTTATTACAGTGATATTGAATTAATATGTCCTTATGTCTTTATTATTTATTAGAAAAAGATACTGCATATCTGTAGTATATTTTTTTTATTTGATATTTGCTGTCCTGATTCCGTGCGAAAATGTAAACAAAGTCGGGAAATACGCAAGCAACTAAACATAAATATGGAACGTGCACCCCCAATAGCTGATTCTCAGCGTTTAATGCTTCTAATTTAATAAAGGAGCATGAGAATGTGATCACCGACCGATCTACAGGAGGCAGATCTTTGGAAAAAGCGTGAGGCGAAGGGGAGGGGAGATGTAACACTCAAGTTTAACGCCATGTATCCTGACCAACCTCCTCGTTCATGAATGCAGTCAAGCGCTGTTTCGACCATGAAACCGCAGGTAAGAAAGCATTTTTGTTTTGTAATTGTAGTCAGGGCAACTTGAGGCTGCTGTGAGCAAAATGGTGTAAAAACTACCAGTTAGGTTAAAAGAAATTTAGGCTATGGAAGGCCTAGGCTTGTGCTGCCTGTTAAATTGTTAATAATAATCACATGAGGCTAGCCTAGCCTAGCTTATCCAAGGGAACACCAGTTTATCATCTAAAGCTATTATATTATATAAATATATTAATCTTCAAATAAATAGAATGGAACATATTAGAATAGGTTAAGTAAGGTTAGGCTAACCAAATCATAGGGGTCTTAGGGGCATAGCCCCAGCTAAATAAGCATGGGTGCTCTAGGAGAGTTAGGTTAGTAATGTCTAGCTTATTACAAAAGCAGTTGGTGTATCAGGCATTAGGTTTGTATAATTTGACGTGAATTTTTAATTATTAATGTCTTTTATTAGAAATTTGGGTAATATTCTAATTTAGGTTCAGAATAGCTTTGTGGAGGTCTTATCATTTATTTTCATGGTGGATAGAAGGGCTGGAGCACACAGTAGTATTATCTTATTGTTAATGGGTAGATTTGCAAGTAAACTAAACATTTATTAGCTTACAGCTAGTTTATTAGTACTTTAAAAAGTGATGGTAAAACTTTGGCTATTTTTCTTATGGGTATACGAGGTTTTCCAGATTATAAAACTGTTTTTAAAGTGTGATACCTGCTTGCAAACTGGGCTAAGTGATTGTTTTTAATAAAAGTTTAGGCTGACATTTGAGATCTTGGCTGTTGTCTGCAGGTGGTCAAATGATTTGGAGTAGGATAACACAGGAAATAGGCTAGCCCTTTTTTTTTAAGTTGAGTTCACACGTAGGCTAGCAGGTCTGAAGCCTGCATAATGCCTACCAGTATGCAAGGCTACGATAGATTGTGGCAGGTACGTGAACTGCTTAGGCTAGACTATATTAGCTTTAGGTGGTATTATTATGCTTTATAATGTGCAGCTCACTTTTCCAGCCACACAAAGCTCACCTTATTTTCTTAAGTGCTCATTAATATTTGTGTAAATGCTCAAATGACATTTCTTATGAATTCAATCATGCGATAGATGTTTTAACATATTATTCTGGAGGTGGAAGAAAAGTACACAGGACAGTAGGTTTTTTGTTATATTTTGAAATTTCATTGCAATCCGTTTTTAAAGTCACAGTCGTTAGAATAAATTAGAAAGCCAATGGGGAAACATATTTTTATTCTATTTTTTTATTTACTAGAGTGAAGCAGGAAGATGCTGCCATCAAGAAGAATTTATGTAGAACTGGTGGTGGTCCTCCACCATTTCTTCGAAAAGTCTTCTGAAGAGTTTGTCACAGCTGCATCACTGATGACAGAAGAATTAACCATGGACAAGATGGGATTGAAAAATTTCATCCAGTTGATGAAACAGAAGAGCCCATACATGATGTTAGAATAAGTAAGTGCTCTGATGTTTTCAAGAATGAAATATATAAACTAGTGAACCTTCAACTTTTGATGGCCATTACACTCTTCCTGTCAGGAAAGTTTGTAATGCCTTTGGGGAATGGAAAATGGTTATGTTTTTATTATTGATGGCTGGGTTTAAGATAACATTTTAATGCTGTGTGACCCTAAAGGTTCCAGCCCTTGAATACTCAGTTCAGAAGTGTGAACGCTTAGTTGGAAGGACATGTGAATATGTTGATTTGCCAGATTTCAGTAAAGCTTTTTAAAATCACGGGTAGGCCTCTTAAATAGCTACTATTTAGTGCCCAAAAGATTTTAGAGCTTAGCATCTTTCATTGTTTTGCACATATTTAAGCCTAGAAGCAATACTATGCTAGAAGATGGTGTAATTAAAGAAGTATCTAATTCAACACAAGTAATTTTAGCAATTTTTCATTATATATATATATATGTAATTGTATATATATATATATATATATATATATATATATATATGTGTGTGTGTATGTATGTATGTATGTATGTATGTATATATAAATTACATGTATACATATATATATGTGTATGTACGAGTATATATAAATTACATGTATACATATATATATATATATATATATATATATATATATATATATATATATATATATATTATATATATATATATATATATATATATATAATATATATATATATATATATATATATTATATATTTACATCTAAGGTGTAGTAGATCAATTATTTATTTATTTACTTATTATTTTCAGGTATTATGGGGCCACTGCCTTTTAACCTCAACACAATTAGAAAGTGGTGTTTCATCTAATGATGCTACCTCTACAGTACAATCAAGATCAAGTTACTTAAAGATTGCCCTCGCCTTCTGTGGGACACTGGCTCTTGCGTTGGCAGCCCGTTATGATATAATTCTTAAACTAGTGTTTCTGAATAATTTGTATTAGACATCATAAGTAAAGTTCTAAATAATGGTGTTCTGATTTGACCTGGAGCACAGTTGTATTCAAATTTTTTTTATCACCATTTTCATCTTGCAAGTACAACAGTCATGTCTTTCTCAAGGTGTCAGATTGACAACTATGGTAAGAGTTCCTGAATAAATCTTTTCTTACGTAAAAAATATTTATCCTTTATCCTTTCAGTCAATTCTAGTAATCTAGAATGAATTACCTCTTTTTAACCCTAGATTGCTTTTGCCACTGAATATTTTTTTTCAGGATGAACCAAAAAATAAATAAATAAAATAAATCCATTAGTGTTCCTTTTTAAAGGCAAACATGTAAGTTATATTTTCATATTTCATTAAGTCAATAAGAAGTGTATTTTCATTTTCTTGGTATCGGGTACAATTTACCATGCCCATACAGCTGCTAGTAACTCTGACAAAACCATTCTTGGTTTAATGTGTTGTCATTATCCAGTTCAATATTTAAAGGGTTCTTAAATGATGCAAGTGATAAGATTATAGATTTATTGTTATTAACGTGCAAATCACCAGAACTGAGGGTTCCTTGCACTGTAAGCAAAACAGCTGCAATATCATCCTTGGTGCATTTTTGGGATGTACAAAATTTGGAAAAATATACTTTAAACCTAATTAACACAAAACAAATACATAATCTCAAATCTCTCAACCTATAAAAAAAAAACTGTCAACAATGTGGGCCCTACATTGAGCTTCTTGGATATTGTCAGCCCTTTCAATGATACCCACATCAGGTTCAAAAGCATCATCCAATTCAAGATTTTCTTCATCCTGTAAAGGTATTCTGTTTGTTATGGCAGAAATATGAAGGACTGCACAAGCAATTATTATGTTCTTAGTGTTATTCAACTTTATTCTAACTGGTATTGATAACTGCAAACCTTTTTTTAAGTAGTCCTAGGGCACGTTCTATAAGATTGCGAGTTTTGATGTGCGCAGCATTATAACGTCTTTGTTTGTGTGTATTGGGAGCAAGAAATGGTGTCATTATGTAAGAATGGCATGGATAACCACTGTCTCCCAACAAAAAGCCTCTATACATGCCCGATTCTAGGCTCTGTGCTAGTCTTGAGGTGGAAAATATTTTGGAGTCAGGAGCAATGAAACCTAAGCCCATGAGATCTACCTGTGGCCTCCCAAAAAACAATAAAGAATTCTAAATTAGCCTGTCAAGAAAATGCATCTCCACATCCTCCAAATTAGCTTTATGAAAAAAAAAAAAAAATATTAACATCCTCCATGTAAGGGTTGTTTGTACAGTGTTTCTCCAAGTATGCCTATCACTAAAATTACATCACCCAACATAGCTCTCTGCAAAAATGAATCATGCCATCCTCCACATAACATATTTTTATATTCACTAGGCTAGGGAATGGCAATTGGAAAAAATCTAGTTTACTTACGGATGCATATTTAAGTCAGGAGAGGGTCCAGGGGGTGAAGCCCCGGGTCTAGGAAAGGAACAGGATTCTAAGTTGTAAAACTAAGGCATATTTAACGTCTAAGTTGGGTTAGGTATCTGGCTATTAGCCTAAAGGAAATACTGAAAATTCCTTAATAAATATATCAATGCAGAGAAAACAAGAGATGCTTCTCTCCGTAACTAAACTAGAATTTTATATATATAGCCTCTCATGCATCAGGAATTCGGCTGGTATTTGGCAATTCACTGCCTGTGAAAGCCATCGGCAATCCATATAGGTAGCCACTACCATAGGCAATTAGCTTCATACTTCTCTTACAAGGCTTGGGCAATGTCACTTTCGCATCACATGCAACCTAGCCTAGTCATTTACACCGCACTTTCTAATTTCCTTATTATAAAGAGCCTCCTACGAGGAATTTCATGCTTGCATCACCTAGTAGTCTCCCTGTGAGCTTCAGTGGCTGTACTGATTTCAACTTTCTTGGGCAATATAACACTAACACATTAAGATTTCTAGATGTATACCAATTAAATACGCAATTTTGTATTGAAAAGGAAACTCTAAACACGTCAACGAAGCCTATTTTGAAGGAAAAGAATTCCAACAGAGGTGCCTGACTGTGGTTGTTTTTGTTACGATGAGCTCGAATTCATCCGTCGTCGGCAGGCAAAGACTTCTTAAAAGTATTCTTTTCAAGACCTTTGTTGTGGTGTTATTCAGGTCTTTTTACCACAAATTGTTTCATATTTTCGATAGACACTGTAGATAAATCACTTTGGCAAACGTATTTTGATGCAGAGTTGAAATTTACATTCTTTCAATTCTGCCATCGCAAGGGGGTACCCATGCGACGCCTCCTTCACCATGGTTCCAAAATTACATTGTTAAATGCGAATGCCTGCGTATGATCGTGTGGTTTCTGGATACGGCAACACCATGACGATCGCATACAACGAACCGTCGTATGATTTCTGGATACGAGCCACGTAAGCTAATTTAACCTCTCTCTCTCTCTCTCTCTCTCTCTCTCTCTCTCTCTCTCTCTCTCTCCGTGGGACTGTAAGTTAGTTTATCCCGAAATATTTTTCTCTCTCTCTCTCTCTCTCTCCACACACACACACACACACGCACCCACACAACGCCCAGACCCACCGCCCTTTCACCCCACTGATCACAAACGTAAACTTCCCACCTTTCTAAGACGTCCTCGATACGATCCTAACAATCATCATTAAACCTACAATATCAATCCTCGGCGCAAATCCCTAACGCAAATCCGTAACTCACATCCGTAACTAGTCCAGAACGGAATCCTTTAATCTGTGGGTACCAGGCGTCAACATCATTATCTTAATTGGGGGAGAGTTCGACAATGGCTGTCGACAATGGGGTCGACATAGGTCGATTTCATCAAAACACGATTCTATTGTGTAGTCGGTTCAATGTGTTTGGGTCTGTGATATACCCCGTCCCATATCGTAGGCGAAGATAGGATTGTTGTATTGACTAATTAGTTTATCTTGTTATACGAAAAAGTTATTTTTTTTCCTTTTTGATTAAGGGTGTTTTGACACATTTCTTTTGATTGAATTCAAGGTTATTACAACACGAGAAATAATAACAAGTATAAGAAGGAACTGGTTATGATATTTATAAATAACTATCGATTTGGTTGTATAAGTGTGTATTCTCTAGTAAAAGTGTTTTTGTATTACCGTTGCTTTGATAAATTTCATTTTTGTTTTGTTATTATTTCAAGGTTATTATAACACAAGGAATAACAATTATGTCGTAGGAGAAGAGAGGGTTGTTAACTGGCTAATTAATTTATCTGTGATGCTTAGGTGATATTTTTCCTTTTGACTGAGGGAATTTTGAAACCATCCTTTTTGTTTTTGTTATTAATTTAATGTTATCATAACACGAAGAACAACAACAACCACAACAATAAAACCATCACAACAATAAAACCATAAGTTATTTATGCTATTTATAAATATACATCAATCTGGTTGTATGTTCTTTGCTAAAAATTGTTTTTCTTCTGCTTTGATACATTTCTGTCTGTTTGTGTTACTAATTCAGGTTAATACAACACTTAAGGAATAACAATAACTCCATCGTAGTCGAAGTGAGGCTTCTTAAACCGACTAATTCATTCATCTGGTGTACGTAAAAATTCATTTTTCTTTTGACTGCTGCAGTTTTGACACATTTATTTTCTGTTATTAATTCAAGGTCATTATAACACGAGGAATAGCAACAACTACAACGATAAAAGAAGAAATATGTCATCAATTTGGCTATTGAATTGAATATGGAATTTTGGCCAAAGACCAAGCACTGGGACTTATGAAGTCATTCAGCACTGCAACGGAAATTGACAGTGCAAGGTCTGAAAAGTGTAGCAGGAGGAAAACCTTTTGCAGTTGCACGATGAAGCAATTGTTAGGAGAGGGTGGAGAGTAAGGTGGAAGAGAGGGAATATGAAAGGAGGTACAGTAAAAGGAAACGGGAATTGACAGTAAAAGGTCTGAAATGGAATAACAACTTTTGTTACAACAATAATTCTCCTTTTTCATTTAATAACTTACTTGCATTTTTACCTATTTTCTAATTAATTTATCTTTTATTTTCTAATAAACTGAACTTTTCTTTCTGTATTTCATGTTACACCACATTCTTTGGAAGCTTGAATTTCAAGTCAATGGCCCTTGCAGGCCTGTTCCATAATGAACAGTGTTCAACTCCCAAATAATAATAATAATAATAATAATAATAATAATAATAATAATAATAATAATAATAATAATAATAATAATATAAAAAAACTTATTATTGAGTATCAAGACCTGAAAATAGAAATAAGAAGGATATGGGATATGCTAGTGGAAATTGTACCCCATAATCACAGGAACACTAGGCACGATCCCAAGATCCTGATGAGGAACCTGGAAAAACTAGAAGCCGAAGTAGCTCCAGGACTCATGCAGAGAAGTGTGCTACTAAATTAGAAACAGCGCACATAGTGAGAAAAGTGATGGACTCCTAAGGAGGCAGGATGCAACCTGGAACCCCACCTAATCAAATAGGATGACTTAGAAAAAAATTATATATATATATATATATATATATATATATATATATATATATATATATATATATATATATATATATATAATGCACAGTTTCAATACATACGTGTTTCTTAAACTGTATTTCAAATTGGCTGTTAGAACGGAATATAGATTAGTGGTTGACCATTACCTTCAAACATTTGCTAATTTACTTATTTTACACATACAACCCTTGAAGATTTCATATTGTGACAACAGTGATAAATTATTAGAGCTCTAAAAAAATAAAGCGTGGTATGGGTTGGTAAAATTTAGTAAAAATATCAAGACAGAATGCAAAGACAAGGAATGTCACTCTAACTCTCCTTATAGGTGTGATTCTAACTCTCCCTATAGGCGTGATTCTAACTCTCCCTATAGCCGTGATTCTGACTCTCTCTATAGGCTTGATTCTAACTCTCCTATAGTTGTGATTCTAACTTTCCCTATAGGCGTGATTCTACTCCCTATAGGCGTGATTCTAACTCTCCCTATAGGCGTGATTCTAACTCTCCTGTAGGCGTGATTCTAACTCTTCCTATAGGCGTGATTCTAACTCTTCCTATAGGCACGATTCTAACTTTCCCTATAGGCGTGATTCTAACTCTCCCTATAGGCGTGATTCTAACTCTCCCTATAGGTGTGATTCTAACTCTTTAATGATTGTAATAAATTTCTGCATTACATCGGGATGGTATTAACCCAGTATGTAACCATCTACACGTCACCTCCGAGGTGCTAGTACTAAAGATGGCGGAAGCTCAGTGGGATGCCATGTTTAGTACTAGTCCCTCGGGGATCAAAGATATCGTTTATTAATATAATAATTTGTCGACCACACAACATAGAAATGGGTGTTTATAATACTCTGATCCCCAGGGGCTAGTACTAAACACGGCGTCCCATTGAGCGTCAGCCATGTTTAGTACTAGCACCGCGGAGGTGACGCATAGGTGGATACATATCCGGCTAATGGACAGGACGCAGGACTTCAAGTGAAGGTCAAAAGGGCGCTACCATTTCACTCGCGCAGGGCACAAACGGAATTAGAACCTAATTACACAAGTACTACCTGAGGCTTTCCTTGGGCAGACATATAAGAGGGTAATGCCGTCAGTGCACCTCATGCGGCAAACTGCAGGCATTACTATAGGGTGGTTGCACTGTCACTTCGGCCCTTAGCTAAGGCCAATTTTTAGCCTTTTATTTCACCTCCATTTCAACTTCCTTTCTTTAATACTGCTGTCCAAGTTCTCTAGCTATTACATCTTAATGCAATTGTTGGGGTTCCTCTCAGTTCCAACTTTAGATCCTTGTCCTTCATCTGTTTCATTTTCTGGATCTACTGTATATATTTTGCTGTCCAACCAGTCCAGCTCCTTTTTCACTGTCTTGAGCAGTGAATGGCCGAAAGTGGCCCAATTTTTGGCTTGACAGCATGAATTTCATAAATAAAAAGAAATCAAATGTACCTAGGTGGGCTGTATACTTTGAATACTCAGAAGAAAGCAATTGGTTTAATTTATATCTGTTCTAAAAACATCACAAGCATATATACGAGTTAGCAGTGACTGTTTGATGGTATTTATTCCAAAGTTAGCGTCATAAAAGTTGGCTTTCCCAAGCGTTTATGTTTTACTCGATGTCAGAAGTCAAGTCTGCAATTATTATATATGAAACTCGTTCGTTAATATCTTCATGTACTTTGGACGAAAACCCATTTAGCTCTAATGAAATGCTGTTGTAGTTAGGTTTAGCCGTTCAAATTTGGTGATTTAGTTATAACACATGCACAGCTAAGAGTGATATTAATTTACAGCCATTTGCATCTATTATATTAATTTTCTTGGCTTTGTTTCTGCGTGTGTTGTGTGTGTGTCCCCATTCCTCCCACTTCCCTCTCTCCTCCAAAAACCGGTTTGAGCAGGGTGGTCCCTAAACAACAACCCCGCCCTCTCCCCCGGACCTAGCCTCCCACATCCCTCTCCTCTCCCCCTTCCCTCCCCCCAAAAACTGGTTTAAGCAGTGTGGTCCCTAAACAAACCCCCTCTCCCCGGGACCCTAACCTCCCACATCCCTCTCCTATCCCCTCCCCTCCCCCCAAAAACTGGTTTAAGCAGTGTAGTCCCTAAACAAACCCCCTCTCCCCAGGGACCTAACCTCCCATCCCTCCCCTATCCCCTCCCCCCCCAAAAAACTGGTTTAAGCAGTGTAGTCCCTAAACAAACCCCCTCTCCCCGGGACCTCAACTCCCTCATGGAAAAATGAGAATCCTCCTACCCCGTCCTCCCCCTTCCCCTCTCCCTTTCCCATCCCTCCCTACCCCTCCCCTTCCCTCATCCCTTTTCCATGTTTAAATGTTAATCCAGTTACTAAACAATAGCACTTTGGGGCAAACTGGCTATCGAAAAGTACCCTAAAATAACTTTTATGGATATCTAAAACAGGTTACTATAGCATACAGCATTTCACAATTCCTTGCTATGTTAATTCACAGACTATGCAAAGATCATTTCCGGACTGGAATAAATGGCTAAACTGACAGAAACAGGAGAAGAGTTGGCCCCTTTGCTGCATTATGTTACATTATATTTACAGAATAAATTTATATTGCACCTAGAATCTGTCCTTTCACCTACACACACACACATATATACACATATATATATGTATATATAATACATATGTATATATATGTATATGTCTGTGTGTGTGAAGTAAGTAAGTATAGCTTAGTTTTACCAGACCACTGAGCTGATTAACAGCTCTCCTAGGGCTGGCCCGAAGGATTAGACTTATTTTACGTGGCTAAGAACCAATTGGTTACTTAGCAACGGGACCTACAGCTTACTGTGGAATCCGAACCACATTATAGCGAGAAATGAATTTCTATCACCAGAAATAAATTCCTCTAACTCTTCATTAGCCGGCGGCGGGAATCGAACTCCGGCCCATCGAATGACGGTCTGAAGCTCAACCAACTCGGCCAACAAAGGGCTTGTCTGTGTGTGTGTGTGTGTGTGTGTGTGTGTGTGTGTGTGTGTGTGTGTGTGTGTGTGTGTGTGTGTAGGTGAAAGGACAGATTCTAGGTGTAATATAAATTTATTCTGTAAATACAGATAATGTAACCTAAATGCAGCAAAGGGGCCAACTCTTCCCCTGTTTCTGTCAGTTTAGCCATTTATTCCAGTATATATATATATATATATATATATATATATATATATATATATATATATATATATATATATATATATATACATATACAGTATACATAAAGTATATATATACACATATATAATGAAAGGAAAAAGTTTTGTCTAAATCATATAACATTTTTTCATAATACTTAACAATGGCAGAAATTACACTTACAGACGATAAATAATTCTCAATAAAAAAAAAGAAACTGGAGAATATTTATCACTACTGAACCTTAAAAAAGATAAAATATAAGCTAAGCTTCAAGAAGCCTTGTTGAGGTAATCATTTCGCGATAAACAAAAGCACGCAGCTGTTACGCCGACGGAGATTTGGAAGTTTTGATATTTATAACGAAACAGGAACAGGGAGAAATGAATTGCCTGTCTCGAGTCGAATAGTTTAGCACAAATTTATTCCTTAAGTTTTAAAGGGTTATAGTCTTTAGCCTCTGTAATCTAAGCTCGTTTTCTGTTAAAAGCCCATTTTCTATGGCTTGCCTATTCAAACTTAGATCTTCCTGAATTCGTAAAGAGGGCCACAAGGAAATAATGGCTGAATTTAATAGTTCTTCAGTGGAGTGGTGGGTAGAGCTCTCGACTAGCACGCTGTTGGCCCAGCGTTCGACTCCCCGACCGGCCAATGAAGAATTAGAGGAATTTATTTTTGGTGATAGAAATTCATTTCTCGTCATAATGTGGTTCGGATTCCACAATAAGCTGTAAGTCCCGTTGCTAGGTAACCAATTGGTTCTTAGCCACGTAAAATAAATCTAATCCTTCGGGCCAGTCCTCTCTAGGAGAGCTGTTAATCAGCTCAGTGGTCTGGTTAAACTAAGATATACTTAACTTTTTGAAAATTTAATAATAATCGTAATTGGAGACTGACTGTGTAGTGTATGGGCGGAATGGAATATGGAATTCAGGCCGCAGGCCAAGCGCTGGGACCATTCAGCAATAAAAGGGAAATTGAGAGTAAAAAGGTTTGCAAGGTGTAACAGGAGGAAAATCTTTTGCAGGTGCACTATGAAACAACTGTCAGGAGAGAGCTGTGGAAAGTAAGATGGAAGAAAGAGAATATGAACGGAGGTACGGTAAAAGGACTGGAAGGGGTAACAGCTAGGAGCCGAAGGGACGTTCCAAAGAATCTTAAGCAATGCCTACAGTTAAGTATACCTTAGTTTAACCAGACCACTGAGCTGATTAACTGCTCTCCTAGGGCTGGCCCAAAGGATTAGACTTATTTTACGTGGCTAAGAACCAATTGGTTACCTAACAACGGGACCTACAGGTTATTGTGGAATCCGAACCACATTATACCGAGAAATGAATTTCTATCACCAGAAATAAATTCCTCTAATTCATCATTGGCCGGCCGGAGATTCGAACTCGGGCCCTGCAAAGTGCTATCCAAGAACGGTACCGACCAGGCCAACGAAGAATCTAATGCTTGCAGTGATCCGCGTGAGGTGCACTGATGGTAAGAGAAATTATGCTTTTGGGTTTAACGTTATCCCTGAGCATAGATTTTGTGAATGTAGAAAAATAATGAAATATAATCAAATCAAATAAAGAATCAAATGGACAAGATAAATTTAAAAAAGGCGTAGTTTAGGCAGTCATGAACGAATGACCTATTAATATTTTGAAATTAAAAACTTGAAGCTCTCTATAACATACTCTGCTTTTATTATGATTCTTACAAGCAAAGCTGCAGCACTAGCTTGAAAAGCAGCTTGCTACAAGCACAAGGCCTTAACAGGGAATACACCTCAGTACAAGAATGGGAATTAAGCAGTAAGGAATAAACAACGAAAGAGAAATAACAAAGAAACTCAAATAAAATAAACAAGTTCTGCTAAATAATTTACAGTTAATTAAATGGTTAACATAGGTAGGTCAGTTTTTAGTTTTCCGTAAAAGAAAACTATTGTACCGGCTTTGTCTGTCCGTCCGCACTTTATTCTGTTCGCCATCGGATCTTAAAAACTACTGAGACTAGACGGCTGCAAATTGGTATGTTGATCATACACCCTCCAATCTTCAAACATACCAAATTGCAGCCCACTAGCCTCAGTATTTTTATTTTATTTAAGATTAAAGTTAGCCATAATCGTGCTTCTGGCAGCGATAAAAAATAGGCCACCACCTGGCAGTGGTTAAAGTGTAATCGTGCTACTGGCAGCGCTAAAAAATAGGCCACCACCAGGCAGTGGTTAAAGTGTAATGGGCAGCAGCTCATGCAGCATTATACAGAGACCACCGAAAGATAGATCTATTTTCGGTGGCCTTGATTATACGCTGTACAGAAAAGTCGACTGCGCCAAAGAAGCTTCGGCACATTTTGACTTGTTTACACCTGTGGACAATGATTTTTTTCTACTTATTAATTTGTTAATTTATTATTTTTATAATTAATGATCTCGTCTTTCTGTATTTCCCAATACCTTCTGTTACTTCTAAGGAACACCGCATTCTTAGGAAGCTTGAATTTCAAGTCAGTGACCCTTGACGGCTTGTTCCATACGAATAGGGTTCATCTTCTGAATAATAATAATAATAATAATAATAATAATAATAATAATAATAATAATAATAATAATAATACTTTAAAGACTAGACAGAGACCATTAAGGAGGAAATGAAATCGAGATAACAAAATGGTATAAGCCTATACCTGTTCAAGAAAGGAATTTGCTTCTAATGAGTTAGTGCCAGAAACTCCTATACATACTTATTAAAAACTTCGCGCATCCTATATTGCACTCCTTAAGTCTTAGTTTCATAACAGGTAAGATGTTTGCTCATTTCTGGAATTAAAAGTAAACCCTGACATTTACAGAGAAAGCATTTACGTGTATATATCTGGAATACAAATTCCTCTAATGAAATATTTTGACAGGAATGCTTCTACCATTTTAAAATAGCATGGTATTTTTCCATGACATTTCATAGTGCCTGGCTCATGGATGTTTAATATAATCAGAGCCAAGTATCTGTGATTTCAACATGAAATTATATTCTTGGTGCAAATCATATAAATGAGTGCGGTGGTTATCTGTATAATTTTGTATCTATATCTATAAGGTTTATAAAGTATAGCTCAAACATTGTAGGAGGTAAGATTCAGTTTACATATCCAGGGATATTTTTGTGAATGGGAACGGCTGCCTATTTCCGGAACAAATTTGCTTCATTTACATCGATACACACATTTGATACATTAACAGAAATCAGACAAAACAATATCAGTAACTCGATTGAAGAAACAAACCCACAATTATCTTTGGGTACAAATATACTTAAAAATGAAGACAATGAAAAGGAGAATCGAGCAGATTCCCGAAAGCTCCCTGTATAGGTTCATTTTTAAATTTATTTGTACCCATACATAACTGTGGATTTGAATCTCCATTTCCAGACACGTGCTACTACGAGTGATTTTTGTTTTTTGTACAAGAAAACTATTGTGCCCGCTTTGTCCTCAGTCCGCACTTTTTTCTGTCCGCACTTTTTCTGTCCGCCCTCAGATTTTAAAAACTACTAATGATATGGGGCTGCAAATTGGTATGTTGAGCATCCACCCTCTAGTCATCAAACATACCA
This sequence comes from Macrobrachium rosenbergii, assembly GCF_040412425.1. NCBI lineage: Eukaryota > Metazoa > Arthropoda > Malacostraca > Decapoda > Palaemonidae > Macrobrachium > Macrobrachium rosenbergii. Next base: position 35,627,824 of record NC_089743.1, read on the forward strand.
AATTGCAGCCCTCTGGCCTCAGTAATTTTGATTTTATTTAAGGTTAAAGTTAGCCATAATCGTGCTTCTGGCAACGATACAGGACAGGCCACCACTGGGCTGTTGTTCAAGTTTCATGGACCGCGGCTCATACAGCATTGTACACAGACCACTGAAAGATAGATCTATTTTCGGCGGCTGTACAGAAAACTCGATTGCTCCGAAGAAACTTCAGCGCAATTTTTTACGTGTTTAATAACTCGATTGAAAATCAGACGCTGAACAAAGGGACGCTTCTCAATAAATCACCGAGAATGATTTGCGTGAATGACAGATGGCAGGTAAGAGAATATTGTTATCTTTGCGGTGTGAGAAATTCAGACTTTGATTGATGATTACTGATAATGAAAATGGAAAAAGAATCTTAGTGGATTCATTCCCCAAAAATCACGTTTAAGGGATATGTTTCATGAGGTGTCTTTGTTCGTCTGTAAGACGAAACTACTCTAGATGACCGTTGCAAAATTCTGACAATATAAATTTTGAAGATTTCAGAGCCATATTTAAAGGTACCTATTATATACTTGTATATAATATATATATGTACAGTATGTATGTATTTATGTATGTATATATATATATATATATATATACATATATATATATATATATATATATATATATATATATATATATATATATATATATATATATATATATATATATATATATGTTCTATGTACTGAGCAGTTACCAAAGTGTTTAATCACATTGCATTTGTATATTTCAGGTGCCCTGTTGGTGAAAGGTAATGTTAGATTAACCCCTAGAAAATGGCCATTTCTCAAGAAAAGGCACAATGTATGCCATGGCTTATTGAAACAAAATCTGTTATGCAGACTCAGCAAAACTACAGAACTAAGTATGGAAGAGAGCCACCGTCATGTCCGTCAATTTGTGCATGGCACAAGAAACTTATGGAGACAGGAACAGTGTTGGATAAATGGAGGAGCAGACGACCAAGAGCACCCGAGGAAAACATCGATCGTGTAAGACACGTCTTTGATCGTTCTCGAGCAAAGTCCATCCGTACTGCTGCCAGACACTGACAGCTACCACGTTCAACAGTGCACAAAGTCCTACACAAGAACTTCCGATTGTACACTTACAAAGT